>NW_004955407.1:5958479-5976014 GCF_000276665.1 Chinchilla lanigera
TGTACTACTAATTTCTATTGTTTTTTAAAGGAACAGTTAATGCTCAATTTTTTATCAATTTTGAATGCCTATATCTGGTAATCTGAATAACTAGTTTGAAGATAACTCTATGCAATATGACAACCATTGCTGATTTTCTATCATCTTGTTTTAAAATTCTGTATCATTTTTAACTTTTTTATTTTTTAATCTCTTTAAATAAAAAGGTAGCTATGAATAATTTAACCTTTTCCTGATTATGAGTGTAAATACTCTGGTTTCTCTTTAGATAATATAAATCTTTCACCTGACTCTAAGTGTATGATTAAGCACTATGCAACACTTTTTGAAGAAGCCTCACCTACAAATCAAGGAATTGCCTCTTCTCCCTACACATACCCTATTATTCATTCTCTAACACTGAACTCAAGGTCAACAGTACTATAACTCCTACCTACACAAAGCTTACTTAGCTCTTCTCATTTTTAGTCAACATTTCAACCCCATATTTAGAGGTCATTTTAAATAATTCATCAACAAAAAATCACAAAAATAAGAAAAATGTGGCACTAAATTAAATACACACACATCAAAAAAGCTTATCCACAGTATAGGATCTGAAATAAGAAGGCAGAGCTTTGCTTTGGCCTTGTTTGATGTCAGCTATGTTTGTATATAGCTAAGCGACCAAAAAATTCTATTGTTATGTCCATGTCCAAAAATTATTATGAAAGACCATAAAATCACAAGAAGCATTCATTTTTGGGTTACAGAAAAATTTTAGTGCCATTTAATTTGCAGATATACATTCCAGGAATAATAAGGATGGTGTGTGTGTGTGTGTGTGTCTGTATGTATGCATACATGTATATACATATATAACAGCTTATTCAAGTGTTTTTATACCTAGAATATAATTGGATAAGAAACACAGTAATTTGTCAATAAAGATTATTAGTTTTTTCCTTTATATAAAGAAAAATCTTATTATGACAAAAATAATAAATGCATTAGAAGTACATAATGAAAATTCATAAATGAATAATTTTCTTCAATTATGTATTTAATTGGTAAGTACAATAGTTTTCAGAGGAGTATTTTATTTATTTTGAATATTTTATAAAATAGCTATGTTCTGTACTCAAGGCTGGATTTCATAGCAAATATAAAAATAAATTGTAGTCATCTGAAGAAAAAACACAAAAAGTAGACTGTAAAACATAAATTATGAACACACCTTTCTCTGTATAACCACTTACTCAACAATAATAAGAGATGTCGTTGCTCATCACCCTATAGTTCTCTTGCTCTATTCAGATGCAAAGCAAGAATTGGCAAAGTGCAGCTCTGCTAGGGGCCTTGATGTCACCAGGTGACACTGGATAATGGCTGCCCCTCACTGATACAGCCAGCTGCTGGCCACTGCTGCTGCCAGCCTCCATCCTCTGGTGCTGGCTTGGCCAGGCTGTTGACTCTGTCAGGTGCTGGTCTCTGGAGTTCTTCGGTGCTAAGAGCTGTTTGTGTTTGTGTTTATTGGTCTTTTTTTTAAAATGACCATTCTGTCCACACTCAGGAATTTTATCCTGGGCAGATTTATAGGGCTTTTTGAGCTCATTCTACCCAAAACATAAATCACAAGCAGATTTACAGGAACACCAAAGTAACTATTTTAACAGGGCCTGAGCACAGTGTAGAGGGGCCACTACATAGGAAGGAGCCCTCTTAAACTAAACCTAAAAGTAGCTGGGGAGTGCTGCTTGTATAGTTGATGCAGGCCTCTGTCAGTGAGGGGCAAGGCTGAGACCAAGAAACCTTCCGGAAGGCTTGCTGTGAAGGTTGGGTATGCAAATAAGGTGTGCAGATCCCACCGTCCCTGAACTTGGTCACACTAGGGTGCCCCCTCCCTGCTTCCAAAACACTGCAGTGGAGTCTGAAGGGAGGGGGCACACTGGCTGGCTGCACTCATGTTGCAGTGGAGAGCCGCAGTTGTCAGGAAGGATACTGCTAGATAGACAGGAAGCAGACTGAAACAAGTGTCCCCATCCATTGAAGGAGATAAGGAGGAGCAGAGGGAGGCAAAGGGGCAGGGTATAGCAGCCACCAGCCAAGCCATGTGCCCCTTCCAACTGACATGGGAAAAATGGGAGAGTCAGGCACTTTTCATCTGCCTCAGTATTATGTCATAAAACAGAAAATTAGGAAATAAACAGTAATAGGTTAACCGGATGTGATGGAATGCATACATATATTTCAGATAACTACTATAAGTTTAATTACAAATATTGTTTTATTAAGTGATTTTCTAATTTAGAACAAGCCACTTAAACCCTCTACCTCTTGGTCCCTTCTTTTATAAAATGAGGAGGTAGATCTATCACTCCATGGAGAATGATTGAAAATCTTATTATTCAGTGGTGTCCTAGAGAAGGCTCACTAGTTTATGAAAACTGTGTTAAATCTCTTCTGATTTCAACTTTAGTGGCAAATTGGGAGATTGATTGTAGTGGGCGTGTTTATACTAGAGAAATTGGCAAATGCTCTAAATCTGCCCCCTTACCCAAAGCTCAATGCTCAAACCTTCACCAACATTCCACTGTTTATCACATTCCATGGCCCATAACAAATTGTTACTGAGTACCTATGACTTGTTGGGCAATAGTCCATGTTCTAGTAGTACAGCTACGTTAGCTTTCCATTGTTGTAACAAAATACCTGAGAAAATGAACATAAGAGAAAGAAAGGTCTATTTTAGCTCATGATTTCTGTGGTTTCAGTCCATAGTCAATGGTTCTGAGGTAAGGCAGTGTGCCACAGCAGGGAGTACATGGTGGAACAAAGCTGTTCACTTCATGGAGACCAGAGTGAAGAGAGAGAGAAGGTGCCAGTGTCCCAGTGTTCCCTTGAAGGGCCTGCCTCCAAAGACCCAACTTGTTTCTGTGAGTTCTACCACCTCACAATGCCACCAGCTGGAGGGCAAGCAGTTAGCAGCAAGGCCTTTGTGGGGCTTTTAGGATCCAAACCATTCTGAACAGCAGAGTCAAATCCTTACCTTCTTGGAGCTTTTGTTCTTGAGGACTGTGGGTGAGGTCACAAAGGTCAACAGACACTTCAAAAAGACTATGGGTTGTATATTAGTAGGGATAAGTGCTCTGGGGAAAAAATGAAACAGAAATGTCAATGAAATAACATAGAGATAATAACATATATATTATATATATATTTGCCTTTTTATTAGTGTATGTTTGTGATACATAATTATATTCATCCTGTGGGAGATATATATATATATATAAAATCTTTACCTTTTTTTTTTTTTTTTTTTTTTTTTTTTTTTGGCTTTTCTCCGGTACCGGGAACCGAACTCACGACCTTGTGCTTGCCAGGCAGGCGCTTTTGCCGCTGAGCTAAATCCCCAGCCCCCAATCTTTACCATTTTTATTTCCCCTTTCCTCTTCTTCCCCTCTTCTTTCCCAGAATCCCTTGTGACCCTGATACCAGGTGAAATAAATCAAACACTACAGGTTAAATATAGCATGGCTTCTATAAGATGAGAGACCTATAATATAAATGGTTTAAAAAGCAAAATAAAAGAGAGATGATAGGAAAAAGGGATGTAGACTTTGTGGAGACGAGAAAATATGTTTTTATAGCTGGTGTTCATTTCTACAGGATTCTATGTAGAAAGGCTTCCAGAAACTCCATGTGCTGCTCTGTCACAGAGCTGTCTTCTCCAACATTTTCATGTGTAGGTACACAGTTCAGTGTGAAAGTCACCTACAGTCTCCAGCATTTGAATTGTTATTTGTAGATGATGAAAATGTTCACAGTGTGTCTGTTTGGAATCAGAAGCTTTAGAAAATTCTCCAATTCATCACATATCTAAAGTTGGAGGTAGAGGCCTTCCTTCTCATTGATAAATAGTCAAGAAACTCTCCTGTCCACAGCATGCATTTTGTATGTTGTATAGAATGCAAGTCATAATTGTCCTACCTAGCGAAATCATCTCTCAGATATTGCTATATTAAAACAGTAGAAATTATTTCTAACATTGAAAAGCCAAATTTCTTCAACATTTTCTAAACACATCAAAATTAATACTTCATCAAAATACATTCTCTAACAGACATAAGAAACAGAGTCTTGTACTATTTGATGGCACAATTAGTGAAAAGGTTGAATCAATATTTGCCATAAAATAATGGCACTGATTTTAAAAATGCATTATATAATAGGATTACATCAAAATAGTTACTTGTTATCCACTCAGAGTATTAAAATTGGTCACTTATGAGATGTATATATAGATAGCTGAAGTGAAGAAAACTAATATATATTTTAATATGACAGTCTTAGAAATTTACATGTTATTCTAATATTCACATTGAAATAAACTTCTCCGAAGTATCGATAATATTCTGAAATTGTGATCAATTGTACTAAAATGATTGTATCATCATTATAATCTCTCTAACCTATGTGCAGGTACATACGTATCTCCCAAGGCCTGCTTTCATTGCCGTATAGGGCATTATCTTGTACTGTCCAGTTCTTTCCATAGGCAGTTCTAGTCTTCCTTGGGAATTTTCAAAAGCCTTGAGATAAGCATTCCAGAAAGCTGAGGAAGGACCCTCGCCCACAGGCCAACAGCACAACATAGCCCAGTGCCTTGGGAATCTGGAGTGGTCGCAGTTTTCCAAAGGTCCCAAGTCATTCTGTGTGACATTTGGTCTGAGGCCTTCCATAGTTTACACACACTTCTTTCATTTATTCCTGTGTCTCTCTTCGCTGCCTGAAAATGAAGGGCCTCTTGAAGATCCTCTGGAACTTATTGGTGAGTGTCCAATTTCAATTACATCATGTTGCTTATTTTCTCCCAAAGCCTAAATATTTTTCTTTATTCAACTTATTTTTCTTTATTAGAGCAAACTCAGAACAAAGAGTCCAAAATGTAGTCATACTTCATCTGAGAGAAAATATAGAGGTAAAAGAATCATTTTCACAACCGCAAATTAGACAAAAAGATGAGGCCGATAGGGGCAGATGCATTAACCAATTAGTCAACACGTTACCTAGTAAAGGACACATTCTCCTAAAGTACTTGAGTAAGAGAGATCCCCCAAAATAGAATACTAAATACTAAAGCAAAGTGATGAAAAAGTGCATTCTGTTTTACACATGAGCACATTGATCCTCTTAAAGGTACTCATGGAAATCAGCAAACACATTAGTTTACCTTCATTACAGCTGGCATTCTTTTAAAAGATTTTTCTATTTAATAATGAAAAAACCCTACTAATATATACCTGTCAGGTGTTGACAGTAATACTCTATAATTTTTGTAATTTTATCAATAGCAAATGAAAGAAACTCATTGTTTATATACAGTATTCATTTGAAACAAAAATTAATTGTTTAATTGTATTATCATCCATTGAGAATAGCCATTTGAGCAATGTACAGCTAGGGAGTCCTCATTATCTGTAAAAGCCAAGTATAATCAATTAAGTTAAATGCTTCAGTGAACCTGAAAGAATTGCCCCCTAAGTATCTACTCTGATTACTTTCCAAGAGTATAATGTATATATCATGAAAGCACAAGCTTCAAAAATACAGCTTTGACCAGATTTATCTTTCCAAATCTTAGTATTAGGCAATTAAAAATGACCACAAAATGTAATTAGCATCACAGTATTGACTAAATAATATGAACAGTAGATAAAAACAGTTAAATATGTAAATCAGTAGCAGGAGGTTTACTCTCCTACACCACGAGGTGCATTCTATGTGATTCAAGTCGACCTTTGGTAACCGCACCTGGAATCACTTTCCTGGTTAACTCAACACGCGCATAGTGATGGTTTTGCAAATGCTCCAGTTTGCTGCTATGACTGAGGTATGTATAATTGGGAGACGAGAAAAGTGTCTCTGAATTGTTCCATTCTGTCTGTGTACAAAGTATTTATGTCTAACCTTGATCTCCCTTTGAACTCCAGGCTTCTACATTCAATTACTGACTGGCTGTTTATTGCATGCTCGTTTAAATACCCCAAGTTGAGTTTTTACCCCTCTACCCAGCACTCTGCCATCCCTGGTGTTTCCTGTCCCATTTAGTGGCTCTACCACCTTCCCAGTTTCCTACCTCAGGAGCACAATGCTATTCTTGGGTTCTTCCTCCACCTCAGAGTCAGTGCTCAGCCAGCTTCCAGCTGCCATCTACTCTGCTCATCTTGTCGCTGAACGACAGTGAGGTTTTAGGGTACGTGGTGCTCGTGCTTCACAGACATTATTGCACATGTTAATCACCTGAGATCTTATTGAACTGTAGCTACTCTTTAGTCTTCCTGGAGTCAGTCATAAAATTCTGCATCTTAAAAATTTTGCTAGATGAGAACAGTGCTGGCCCACAGACCATTTTTGAGCAGCAAGGTACTCAAAATTCCTTATAGTCATAGATGCTACCATGATCCAACATTCCTGTCTTCCAGCATCATACTTTCCAGAGAAAGGAAGCAAAAGAAAAAATAGCAGAGAAATTCTAAGAAAAACTAAAGCAAAGAGGTATAGCATAAAGGGAAATGGGAAGTAAGAAATGAACAGTTTTATGGGAAGCTCAGGATGCCTCTTGGATGAAGACTTTGGGTCACTGCTGGAAGCTTCCTTCCACTTATGCTTGTCTCTGACCCCTCCTCTACAGTATAGCCACAATTAGTTTTCAAATAGTAGATACGACTGTGTCATTCTTTATCCAAAAGTCCCTACTGGCTTCCATTTTTCTAGATACAAATAGGATTTAGTCACTCTTTGTTAGGAGCATTGCATTAACTTTCTTCTTTTCCAAAATTATTTGTAGTGGAATAAACAGTGGTTGGGTATTTTGATGTGTAACAGATTTTTTTCCATCTTTTAAATTACTGCTCGCTGTATCATTGCCATTTTTAGATTGCTACCAAATCTTTCCTTCACTGTGAACCTTTTCACTGAATCTAAAACATTTTTCCTTCACTAGTTTTGGTTTTACACAGGAATGACCATTGTTTCATCTCTGAATGTTTTTATATGTACACTTCCATTTCTCTGAGAATTGGGTGGGCAACAAATTTGGAACTTGTTTAAATGCTTATACATTTCCAACACCTCACTTGCTCTGAGAAAATACGTTATTTTTTTCCATTTCAGTAAGCAGAAGTATAATCTTGTAAACAGCATTTTCTCAGAATGTAAAGGAATGACATTATACATTTCTGACTATTCTTTTACACTTTTTGTGTTTCTAAGTATGATTAAATCACAGTTTAGCCCTGAAAGCCAAAATCAAAAACTGTAAGAGGTAACAAGCATGTTGTAATTCTACAGATGCTTATAGTCTCTTAGAGGAACATATAATTCTCATAAGAAGTAGGTACAAAGGCAAGAGCTTTAGGTAACTGAGACCATTTAGTGTTTTTCCTATTAAGAACAAACAAATATAACTTTATGGGGGATTCTGGCAAAGTCAATGGGTTAGATTTGTATTACTTTTAATTTTCATAGCACTTGTAATTTGATTTTAATTCATTAAATGTACTCTAGGAAGAGGATTAACTGAATTGTATGATAGGGTGCTAAATATTGACATGGGTCATGTTCATCTCGTTCCTCTGGAAACTTCCACAAACTGACAAGACAAACTCTGAAGAAAATAAATGTCAACCTCAGATCCACAAAGAGAAAGATTCTGGGCTTGTTTCTTTTTCCAAATAAAATTTCCAGAAAATTTCTAACAGTATAGTGTAAGTAAATAATGCCAGTTTTTCAGAAAACTCAGTAATAAAATTTACTTTGTAATTTTCCTGACTGGGGTGGGTGGCTTGGAGCAGATGGATAGCCTTTTAGCCACATCAACTACATTTATTGGCATGAATTTAGCTGGGAATTAGGCCCAATCAATAGCTGGTCTCCATGAGTGGTCTGGTACCTTGGCAGGAGTGGAGGGAAGTGCCTGAAACTGACTTGTCCACTCTTACCAGCAATGGCCAACCTCTTACACGGTGTCAGGCTTTTGAAATGGTGAAACTTGAACCTGTCAGGTCCCTTAAGTCCTAATCCTGACACTGTTACAGGTGCACTTTTTATTCATTGTTTGAGAACAACACAGATTAAGGTGAGGGGATGGAAAGTCACCTCTTGAAAAATATATATATATGTATATATAAAGTACATTCATATATATTGTATATTTTGTATGTGTGTATATATATATATGAATGGGAGTAACTGTCGGGACCCACTTTAGGAGATAATCTACCAAAAACTAATTATTTTCCCACATAGGTCCATTCATTTTAAAATTTATCTCTAATTTCAAAATAAAACACACTTCCCTATTCTGATACATAAATTCCAAACCTCAAGTGTTTAGTAGCAAAATTCATTGACAGCACTGGTTGCTTCCCGGAAGCTTCCAGTCCAGAATTGAGTGAAACTGATCCTTCGTCTAGAGCAGCTTCAGGGACAGTACAATCTACAGCGCCACCCTCCGTACGCAATTTTCACCACCATTAATATTCAGTAGCAAGCTTCGTATTGTATTCATAGCGCAATCAATACAAAATGAAATCATGGCAATTATAGTCTTTGGTTTATTCAGAGTATCTTAGTGTTATTAGAGAGCTGTTACTAAAATTCAGTGGCTCAAAAAGAGCAACAACAAACTATCCATCTTGCTTACAGATCTGTGGGGCAGTGAGACATCTCAGCTTCAGGATAGGCTTGCTAGGCTGGGCTTCAGGCTTGCGGTGAACTTGAGAGGTCGTTCTCTGTGGACAGAAGCTCTCAGGACTTATGGCTACGGATGACTTGTTATAAGTGCATCTGAGGGCCAACAGAAATACACACTGTGTTTCCTAAGAGCTATTCAGATTGGATTTATCAGAACAGGTCATCTGACCAAGCCTATCATGAATGGTGCATGCAGTACGTTTCTCAAACCCTGTTGCCTTGCAACTTCACATAACAGAGGAAGGAAGAAAAGAATGGCAAACAGAATTTCCATCCTTCAGTCAGTTTTACTCAAATCTGTTTTGATCTTTCTAACAGTAGTGGCAGATATGGCTACTGATGCCTAATGAAAAAAACTGCTGTTCATACCAGTAATTTTGAATCATCTAGAAAACACGGCATAATGTTCAAGAATCTTAGTTCTTTAACTAATTAAATATTTTAATACCAAGAGAGATTATCTCCATATTAACTCAAAATGTTATCTCTGTTGAACACATCCAATTGCACTACCAAATAACTGACAAGCTATTGTGCTTAACTAAACAGCTCCTTTTCTGCTAGCCTGTTTAAATCTACAATCCCTTAGGACAGAATCATATTGCTCAGGTTTTCCTCTATACTGATGATCTCTATACTGACAATTTCCTCTATACTGACCATTCACCTTTGGTAGAGGTGAATTCTAAAAAGTTATTCTCTTTTATTATAGCTCATTTAAGAAAATCTTATACGATATTTTCTAAACTACAGCACAAACCACCTGAACTGTGTGTCTGTTAAAGACAAAATAGTTTCTACCACACTGAAACTGTATTACTGTGTTTTTTAGCTTAAGTTTCTTTTCTTTTCAATTTGTAAAAACTTGGTGTTTGAAATATTGAAAAAGCCTAAATTTCCTCCAACTACAACCCATTAAACATTTTTATTAATATGGTCTTGACAATTGCAACACTGGAAGTTAAAACATGTGGATTAAGTAGAGGATGAAATACATAACACTATTCTCTCCTTCATTAGCAAACCTTATTCCCTGGAACTGTCCTCTTTATATGCTTAAATAAAACAATTTTTTGATTAGGTATTTAAAAGTCAGGGTAGGGGCTGGGGATTTAGCTCAGTGGCAAAGCACCTGCCTGGCAAGCGCAAGGTCATGAGTTCGGTTCCCGGTACCTGAGAAAAACCAAAAAATAAAAAAAATTTAAAAATTAAAAAAAATAAAAGTCAGGGTAAATTGTGAGATAAGATCCATCAATATTGTTTAATTTCAATGATTTGAGAAGTTACTCTCTTTGCTACAGGGATGAGGAAAATTTAGACACTGAGTATATGTTTTTATAGTCATTGTATAGTCATTTCTTCTCTATAAAAGGTGATGTTTCTTGTAGGATTATCCTTTAAAAGTTTGATATAAATTTCCATTGTAAGTAAAATAGTAATAAATATCCAAAAACTCAAGAATATATTCCTATATTCATGGTAAAATAACCAGTAACTAGTACATACAACCACATCAAAATCACTCAAGCTATTCCTTTGTCTGGAATGTTCTTTCCTAACTTTGCCAAGTTTACCAGTCCTTTAAAATAGATTAGAATGTAAAAAAACCGGCCGGGGAAGTAGTGTAGCAGCAAATCAGTATCAAACCGAATGGAAGACCCTTTACACCGAGGAGCTAGAAGGCAACTTTTATTATGCTAGAGGGCTGGGAAACTCAGAGGTTCAAATCACCAGCCCAGAGTCAGGTTTGAGTTCAGTTTAAATATGGTTTCCAAGTGGGAAGTACAAAGCTGATAGCAGGTTATTACATGATTGGTGACATGGAATACAAGAATTGTGCCTTATATTGCCAGGCAGGTCTCTACAGGAACATTCCGGGAGGGCGGGGGTCTGAAACAAGTAGGTAGAGTTAGAAGTGTCCTTGACTGGGCCAGTCTTCCCCAAACAGCACGTCCTTGAAGTCCCTGAAGCAAGTTGGAGTCACTGCATATTTTAAAACACAAGCTGGGCACAGTCAGTTTGACCCCACACACTGTTAATGGAACATCTGGGCCTAGACAATCAAGGCTAAATGAATGCAGTGAGACAACTATGTGACAAGCAGCAGAAGCCTGTGGTCACAGGCCACTAATTGATTTCTAACTTGTGTTATAATGTGCCTACCAGTCTGCTGTTCTACAAATGTGCCCTTACAGTAGGTGTGACCTATTAATCACAAAGTCCCAGGACACATGTGCAGAATAGTTCCCAAACCCATACTCGAACTTTTCATGAGAACTCAAGCAGAGTTTCCATAGGACGGCCTGGACCTGACGCTCGCCAGAGGAGTGGAGGATACCGAAAGGACAACGCACAGTGAGCTTTTCCACTGTGTTCGCTCTTCCACTGGACCCACCCTTGCTTGGCCAAACTCGCTTTGCAGAGCTCTTCCTTTCTTTAATAAACTTTACTATGATTTTCCCCATCTTGACCAATTGTTTGCTCCAGACTGCAAGAACCTGGAAACTACCTCCAAAGGAGATTCTGTTACCTCAAAACCCAGTAACACCACTGTTGATAAAAAAACAAATTGTCCACCTTGGAAACTATTATTTGCAATATAGCATCTAAATTTAATTACCTTAAAAATGATCTTTTTAGGGGTTGGGGATGTAGCTGAGCAGAGTGGTGCCTGCCTGGCAAGCATGTGGTCCTGAGTTCTATCCCTGGTACCCCCCACAGTGATCTTTTCTTTCACTGAATTCTATAGTAGCTAAGGAATATGCCTTCTCTCTGGAATTTAGCCTAACTTTGTTTATGAAAGTAAAGTTAACTGTATCATCTCTCCCACAAGATAGTAAGTTCCTGAATCATGGAACTCCTTATGTCAACTGGACCTTCACTGGCCTATACTGGAGATTAAGGAAGGTCAGATGAATTCATTAATGATTAATAAATCCTGATGCATCATTCAGTTGGCTGGGAGAAGTCAGAAACAAACTGGATTATCATTGTACTTTCGTTGGTAAAATTTCTTAATGAAATTGAAGAGTAAAATGTCAATCAACCCTGTGTTTTCCAGCTGATTTGGCAAACTGTTTTGGTAAAAGTTCAAGGGAGAAGTATTGTAGAACCTAAGGGCCATGCCCCCTCTGTCACACTTGTTCAGTGTGGTTACTACACTGCAACAGCATCCTAGACAAAGCAAAAATGGTGATAGTTACATCCCCACAAAAGTTTATTTACCAAAATGAGTAGTGAGCTAGATTTGGTGGCTCAAAACAATTTGTTTTCTGGTGTGTCATTCTAGACTATCAACCAAGAAATATTACACTAAAAGCTTATATCGAATTTCACAGAGTAAATAAACCCATATGTACTTAGTAAAGTATACTTTCCTCACATATTTCCTGATATTAGCAAATTGTATGCAGGAAGAAAGTTCAATGGTATGACAATTTTTAAAAACCTTTGTAGCAGTGTTTAATTTCTTTTACAATGTTATATTATTTCACAGATCAATAGTTTCAGTACTAAGATTGTTTAGATAAAATGATAAAACCAATGGTTGTTACCTTTTTCTTAGATTGAAACAAATAACTATCATTTACCAATGATTCAGAATCCATTCTAAACAACTTAGCTGCCCAATATAATATTTTATTAATCAATAAATGCATCTGGAACATTTCTAATCAAATACTACCTTAAAGGTAATTACAGGTATCACACACAACTTTGCAACTAACCAGCTCTCTGCAAATAGTCCCAGAAACATTCTTACCGCTTCTTTTTAATGTGGCTCTCAATTTTCTGAAGAAATTACTATTTATCTTTGATAAGTCCTTTGTCATTTATGAAGAAACTTAGAAATTAAGTTTTTGCTATTTGTTTGCAAGTGTCATTAAAGAAAGATTTTACAACTAGATTTGTCTTTGAGAAAAGCCCAGCTCCATGACTGTGTGACAGTGCCACCTAGTGGTGCGTTTGTGCAATACACACAAAGTCCATGTTCCAAATAGTAAAAACGGATTTGAGAAATTAGAGAAAAACTGTTGAGAAGTATCTATAATGGATAAAGCCATTTTACTTTAAATTTTTTAAACACTAATTTAAAATCCAGTAATTTTTTCCTTTTTAGACATGCTTAGCAAACTTTTTTGTAAGACTTTAGTTTTCTAATAGTGTTGACTTTAGGTACAAAAATTATTTTTATTCAAGTTTTGTTTGAAATTTTCCAAAATTTCTCTCTAGCTCAGTTTTCTCAGACTAGTCAGCACACAGTGTATCTGAAACACGCTTCTCACTAACAAATAGGCTTTGAACTTTCCATTTCATTTCCTGATCAATGACTGCATGTTATATATTGCCAGAGTGTCTCACAGAGCAAACTTCATTTTCCCACTCGAATTTTCTTTTTCCTAAGCTCTGGTATTTCTCAAAACCACATAAAAACCAAAATTTAAAACTGCTTTTCAAGTAAAATTTTAAAATAACCATACAACATTCTTAAGATTTAACAATAGGGAGTTTGCGCAGAAAGAGGAGATTCTGGCCTAAGGAAGTTGGTTTCGGTTAGTTACTTTGCTTTTTCGTGAATGGATAAACTGAAACATTTTAGTCCCAAGTAGCAACGTTCAGTAACTGACTCTGAACTTTCATTCGTCACCTTCCTTCAAACATCTTTTAGATAATTCTTTACTGCTTTTTTTTCCTGGAGCAAAATAATAGAGATGAACAGGAGCATCCTGAAGGTGCAACCGCATAGCAGGCAAAGGATACGTAAAGCCAGACTTCTGAACAGCTCCCGAATCCCCGCTGCTGCCCCCTCTGCATGACCCCCCCTTATTGCAGTGACCAGAACTAACTCACTGAACACTGAGCTTGTGTGCGCTCTCTCTTCTTGCCGTCAGAAGTGATGGTTTCCTGTCCTGAGTAACAAGCTGCCCCTTCTGCCTCGCTCAGCCACATGGTTTTTCATATTTCTTTTGTGCTTCATTTTAAATTGTCCTATTTAAAGCTTTTCTCTGTGACCTTAAACTTCTTTAAAAATAGTCTGGATATAAAGTATAAATATTCCATAAAGAACTACTTGCTATAGGATTTTCTTTTTCTCTGAAAGACTGTTTTCTGAAAAATGATCAGTAGGATGAGTGACTTAATGTATTCCTCCTTGAGATTTTTTATGGTTGGTCCTTTCAAAACTTTGCTTAAACAAAAATAAGATTAATATTGTTTTGAGAATTTTATCTACCAGATATGCAAGTATGAAGATAGGAGACAGTACAAGATCTTGTGGCACCCTGAAGCTCCATAATTTGCCATTTCCTTTTTTTCTAGCCCAAATCAGAGCTGCTCTATGGAAACTGAATGATGAAATTACCAGGACAAATCTCACCTTAGTTTACATTTGTAACACAGCCCATAAAGAAGCACAGAGAATTTCTAATATTTTTGTAGGTTTTGTAAATAAACAATGAAATTTTGAATGTAAAGAAAAATATTTACTATTTCATAATACTTACGTATTTTACTAAAATGTAATATGTGTATCTCTTGTCTCTGTGGAGACATAGCTGAAAGCATATAGCTTGACCTTCATAGACAATGTGCTAAATTGGTTCAAAGTGTTAATTTCCTCTTGAGGAGAAAATTCATGTTGTCCTGTGTTGCTTTATCATTAAATGATGGTCACAGCTGGCCATGCGCTTAAATGAACAGCAGAAAAAATGACTAACTTTTTGATACTAATTGATTGAGGATTTGAGTTAACATAATGTTGAGGAAGTCTGCATTTATTCCCTAAAACAATGTATGTATTCTCATGTTTGCTAAATGCACCTGTGCTAACTTTACAGAACTGTCATCAGAGTTTCAGCCCGGATACAAAAACCACAACTCAAGCAACTGCAGTGAAATTAAGAGTGAATTAATGAAGAGTGAAATTAAGAGTGAATTAATCACTCTTTAAAACTAAATTAGGTACCTTTGGAAAATACTAGTATTACCAAATGTGAACCGAACGAGATTTAGTAAACATGCATAATAATTCAGTGAAAACTGTCTGATTCTATGACAGATAATTGTCTATCAGAAGATGATGGCAAATTTTCTGCTGTTCGTTATCGCTGCTTATCTAGGTAGTGGTCACAGAAAAATCCAAAGACTGAAAAATATGGCTGTTACTCTGTAAAGTACGACTTCATCATGGTGGATGATGTGAATGTCCTGTAAATGCCCTGTGGACAAATGCCAGAAATTGGGACCTTGGAAGGTACAGTACATAAATCTCAGATTGCAAAGGTCCTCTGTAGATCCCTTTTTCTACCTGAGCTGAGACCATAGTGCTGACATAATTTATTATTCTAGGTACTTATTTAGCACATGAAGTTTTAGCACCTAGTTAGATTACTTGCTGCTGTACTGTTAGATTTAAATTCCACTGAACGTTATGAGTTGCAGTAAATAACAATTTTGACATGATTTAAGTGTTTTCTGATCAAGGTCTCTGGTGGAAAATTAGGAAACTGCCAGTTAACACAGCTGGACATACACATTAAATAGTTTAAAAAATTCTTATTATGAATGAAATATTTAAATAATCTTTATTAATGATTATTTTAAGATGTCTGGTATAAGACTATATCAGATTTACAAATGTGACAATTTTTTTCTCAAATGAAAATCAAATGCTCTACAAACATTTATTCTTTGACATCTACAGCCACAAACTAGTCATTTCCTGGAGTAAATTTGACATATGGTGATGCTTTGGCAATATTTGCAACTTGAGAGGAAATTGCAGAAAAACCAATTCACACAAACACACAGATGGCTTGAGTCATAGCTCATGCAAACAGATTAAGTATGACTTGCTTTGGATATTGCTTCATTCTAGGGGCTATATTTTTCGGTCAGGCTGTAAGATGACATTAAAACATTGGTAGACTGGTATTTTTACTTCAAATCTTTTTTACAATAATATTTTGTCTTGAGTTTATATTACTGTGAGTTTATTTACTGCTTTGTTCACTATAAAATTCTACATTCTACAGAATGAGAGACTACAAAATGCAGTCATCTCATCAGAAATAATTGGATCATCAGGAGTATGTTACTAACTCATGCTGGTATATGAATCTTGAAACTGTCTATGGGTAGATCAAAGAGAATTCTTTATCTTCAATACAATAAAATGTTGATATATTTATTATTTTCAGCTGATACAATGATCTTTGTGTTTATTCCTGGTTGATTTTATTTATAATTTTACTTTAAAATATAATTTATTTGAAAGGCTAATATGTAAAACTTTCTGGTATGAGCTCATGTGCTGATTATGCTCTACATTTCTCATTTCCAGTTTTGGTTAAAGATGTTACAGGCATGTGGCATTTCTTAAGGGTAAGAATGATTCAGCTAACCCATAATTTTGAATACTACTGGTCATTCATTTCTACGTTAACCAGAATTCTCCTGAGAAACAGAACAATAGGGTATAGAGACACATTTATTTTAAGGAAGTGAGTCATGTAATTGTGAGAACTGATAAGCCCTCATTTGTAAGGCGGTTGTATAATTAGGAACTCACACAGGAGCTGATGCTGAATCTTGGTGTAGAATTTCTTCTGGGATTTGTTCTTACAGCCTTCATTTGCTTAGATTAAGTCATTTACCACCATTATACAGAGTAGCATAGTCCTCTTCCTTCAAGGAAGCTGATGGTGGATGTTGACAACATCTATAAAGGTCCTTCATGGCAACAATTAATTAGTATTTGATTAAATCAATGAGTACTACAACCTGGCCATATTCATACAGAAAACTAACCATCACAGCAGGTAATAAAATTAACTTCTATTTTATTAACATTTTTTTCTCAATTAGGCTGAAAGATTAAAATTTTAGCTGTAAGGAGGATTGCAATATTTAACAATTACTACAATTTTTATTCAACTTTTATTAAAACATAACTGCTTACTTTAAAATGTGAATTATTATTTGCTCTGCATTTGACAGACTAGTTCATTCAACTGCCCCTCAGACAAAGGACTCCTATCTAGAACATATAAAGAATTTAAAAAATAATCAGGTCCCCAAATTCAAAGACTCAATCCAAAAATGAGCATCTGAGATGAACACACACTTCTCAGATGAAGAAATATTAATGGTGAATAAATATATGAAACAATCTTCAACAACATTAGTCATTTGAGCAATGCAAATTAAAGCAACACTGAGATTTCATTTCACCCCACAAAGAATGGCTATCATTTAGAAATCAACCAATAACAAATCCTGGAGAGGCTGTGGGGAAAAAGGAACGCTTCTCCACTGCTGGCGGGAGTGTCGATTGGTGAAAGCACTGTGGAAGTCATTTTGGAGATTCCTCACAAAACTAGGATTGGAAGTCCCACTTAACCCAGCTATTCCCCTTCTGGGTATTCTTCCTGAAGAATTAAAAATGTCACACCACAGCAATATATGTGCACCCATGTTTATGGCATACAATTTGTCATAGCTAAATCTTGGAAACAACCTAAATGTTCATCAACTGAGGAAGGGATAGAAAAGATGTGGTATTTCCATACAATGCAGTATTACTCAGCTATAAAAAAGATAAACTCGAGGCTTTTGTACGTAAATGGATACAACTAGAGACCATACTCATAAATTAAATAAATGGGACCCACATGTGTAAACATCACATTGTCTCCCTGGTATAAGAACATGAAAGAGTAAAGAAAACCCAAAATGTACAATAGATAATAAGAAAGTGAAAGAAATTGCTCAAAGGAAGGAACAACTGGGATGAGGGAA
>NW_004955407.1:5976214-6029378 GCF_000276665.1 Chinchilla lanigera
CCTGGTGAAACTATGTATTGTCGCTAATGTTCTTTTAAATTATTATTTTCTTATTCCCTTTAATGTTTTGATCAATCTTCTGTTCTTACATCTGGCAATCTGAGCAACTTCATTGAGGATAACAATATGTAATATAATAACCACTGTTAATCCCTATCATTTGGTTTGAAACCCCATATCATTTTTAATGTCCTTGCACTGTTTTGTTTGTATTCTGCTATTCTTTTTTTGTATTATTTTCTTTAAAATAAAAAACCAAAACAAAACAAAACAAAAAAGGGATTAAAAACTAAGGACTAGAAAATGCTCAGAAACTGGAATGACTAGAACAAAATATGGAAAGAAAGAAAATATGTTTTACCAAAAGATAAAAATAGAAGCCTAACAAGCGCAGTTATTCAAATTGCACTGAAAGGAATATAATTCCGTTTCTGTGGAATCACTATACATTAGTTTTACTTTTACCCCTCCTCCCTTTGTCTGAGAGGACAGTAAAGATTCAGAAATAGGCCAAAGGAACAGTTGAGAAACATGAGATGTTTGACTTTTCAAATAATAACAAATTCCCATAGTGCAGAGATATATCCTTGAAAGGTGGTACTTTGCTATGAGGATGAAGTACCTGAGCTAGTTCTTGGGAAATGCGAGGGCCTCTCCTGGTTATGTCAGTGCCAAGTCCTTAGCTGCCTTGGGGCACTGCCAGATTTTCCAGTATCCTCAGATGATAAAGCTTCATTGTTCTTTTGCATAACATAGCTGCCACTAAATAGTTGAGTGTATGTATGATATACATACTAATTATTCTGATTTTCCAATCTTGCAAAGAAAAAAATACCTATGTATAAGTCCTTATGCTAGTGGCTGAGTCAAGTAGATTCCTATCACACGCATGGTGGTAAAAAAATAACAACAAGGCTTTGGTTTCTTTGTTATCTTATTTTATCATTAATTTTTTTTGCTAATAATAGTATGTAATTTTTCATGGACTACAGAATGTATCCCATTATATTAAAATGCAAACATATGTGTTACATAACTTGCACATGTGTGTGTCTATGCATGATGCACAGTACATAGTCAAAGATGAAGCCACACACCAGGAAACCAGGTAAGGACAGAAAAAGTCCCACATTAAATGAACTCAAATTCAATTTGTATAGACATGACCTAGTCTACACTAAAACACCTACACTGTCAAGGAAGGAAGAAGGAAAGAAAGTGTGGGCCGGAGCAAGGAGGGCATCCACAGAATCAGAGAAGTGAAAAAATTACAACCAGCCAAAAAGTGGGTTGGTCCTTGGGAAAACCACCTGGGGTTACCAAGTGATGCTAGTAAGGACAGGGTCTCTATCTTCAGACGTTGTCTGGAATAACTAGTAAATTCTTTTGATAGTTGTGGGTTTTTTAGGCAGGCACCTTATGGAGAGTTAGGGTCATCTTAATGATGTTTAAAAATATGGTAGTAACATTTCTTACCCTGTGTAAATATGGGATGGACAACCACCAGTCAGTATAGTCTTATGACTGTTTTTAAAAAAAAAAAAAAAAAAAAGTGGCCTTAAAACTGTTGCAGAGTTTTATTCAAATCTGTATAGACCAAGATTGAGGCTTGGCTGACAAAGGCCTTAAAGGAGCTAACTACAGATGGTCAATAAACATATGAGGATAATCTATGCTGCCCTTGTCTGCAGGAGGAGAAAGTACGCACCTGGCAAAGAGGTGATCTTTGTTAGGGGTATGTGAAACTCTAAAAGTACTAGACAAGTAAAATAGGCTACAATTAAACATTGACTGTCAGTATTAAATCTTGAATGTTAAATTCAATATCACTTAATTATCACAATCTAATTAAGAAATGAAGAAATATATCTACTTTTTAAATCAGAAAGTATTAAAACAAAATATTAAGAACATATCAGTCCCTAACACAGCCATAGGCAAATCTTGGTAGTAGACAGGGCTTTTGCAAAGGGTACACATTAGTGTTTAGAACGGGAATTCATTGCCTGCCTTTATAATTTGTACACATTCCTAGCGTCACAATCATACCCTGACTCAAGATCCCCAAATTAAATATTCCCACCAACACAGTGAAACATACTTTTCAAAATATCCACTTGAGGTTCTGCCTTATATGATGTAAAGTTTAGAAATTATTTTTATGATGAGGTGCAACTATGTTTCTTGAGTAACATCAAATATACATCATACATCTAGAGCCCTATAATCCAATTCATACCTATTGCCCAGTATTAATTTTACTAATGCCCACTTCATTTGATGAGCATTTCCTATTTGGATAACTTAAATGATCACATGAATCACAAGAGAAGAAAACTATTTTAGTGAAAGGCTAGTCAGTGGTAATCAAAAAACAAGAATAAGCAATGAAAATAATTATTAGGAAATAAAAAAGATGTGTTCAATGATATGTAAGTAGCTATTAGTAAATCTTCATGTTGGAATAATCTTGTTTCTGACTGTCAAAAATGAAATTTCTTTGTGCAATATGATCATGTATGCATTCCATTTTTACCACCAATGAAAATAACTCTTTCAATGCTAATTTTCTCATTTGTAAACTACAATTAATCTGTCCTGTACTACTTAACAAAAATGGTTTGGCTAATTTAAAATTAATTGTGTATCTTAAGTAAATTGGAAGAGAAAATACATGGCACTATTTTACAAATATCTGTCTTTTTTGATGCATCTATCTAGATTTTCTATTTTTTAATTAATGTGTTTCTTTTAACTGTACTTACATGGACATTAATATTTATTTTGTATCTTCTTAAAGATGTTTGATTTCTTTCTAGCCCAAAGGATTACCTTTGACTATTAAAAACTTCCTATGAAATTATTCATTTAATTTTCAAATGTAATCCTTTAGATGTTCATACTAAATATTAATTGAAGAAGGTATAAATGTACTTTCTTCAGGCCATGCTCTCAGTAAATGGGGTAAAGTAACCCTGAAATGACCAATTAAAACAAACAAATGACCACTTAACATCAATCTTGGTGGAAGAGGACATAGCTCAGCAGCAGAGCGCCTGCCTGGCAAACGTGAGTTGTGAGTTCAATTCCCGGGACTAAAAAACAAAAAAGTCAATTATGTTTATAACACTGACGTGTTTCCCATACACTTATAGCAGGATCCACCTTCTCCAAAAGAGGTGGATAAGGCCAAAGAGTAGTTGGTAACATGATTAATAACTAGTAGTGTTAATAATTCTAGTAGCAAGTGGTAATAGAAAACATGATTTTGGAGAGAAGTATGCGTGAAAGAATGCAACAAAATCATATTAACTGATTCTGCTTGCTTGCTTGATGGGGGGCCATATAATTCTTTCAGAAAATCCCAGCTCCCCACTACATCCTCGATTATTATTCAATAAACTCAGATTTGGATGTCTTTAAAGAACTATATTTGCAAAAGATAGTGTCATTAGGCCATTTCTGTAAACTAGTGCAACCGCTAAGGGAATCAGTATGGTAATTTCTCAAAAAACTACAACTAGAAATTCTATTCAACCCAGTATTCCCCTTCAGGTGTATTTCCAAGGCAGTTAAAAAATTCATCTTACGAATGCTAGATGGTATTTCTTATATAAAATAAAGCTTAATTATCTCTTATGGGAAATAATTGGGACTAGAAGTATTTCAGATTTCAGATCTTTTTCAATTTTGGAAGAATTGCATTTAAATAATGAGATTGTCTTTGGGATGGAATATAAAGCTAATCATGAAATGCATTTATTTTCATTTATACTTTAAACATACATCCTGAGGATAATTTTATACAATAGCTTTATTTTTTTTTATTTTTTATTTTTGGCTTTTTCTCCGGTACGAGGAACCGAACTCACGACCTTGCGCTTGCCAGGCAGGCGCTTTTGCCGCTGAGCTAAATCCCCAGCCCTTATACAATAGCTTTAGTGCACTTGTGCTTTGAATGTGACACATCCTGTGAGAACAGCTGTGGGATTTTCCACTTGCAGTGACTTACTGCACAAAAAGTTTTGGATGTTGAGGCATTTTGGATTTTGAATTTTCAGATAAAGGAGCCTTGATCTGTACTATCATTTACTTAAAAATTCTCTTATTTTCTGGTGTACAGGTTATTCCACTTCTTCCTAATAAAATCATTATTTTGTGAAAATTCTCATACAGAAATATTCGTTAGCATCTCCAAACATTTAGGATACATTTCCACAGGAAAAAAGACTACAGTAACATTTTGAAGTTCTTCCTACGTAGTTGATGATGATCCTAAATTGACTTATGCAATTGTTAAACAGATTTATAATTCTACACACAGTTATAAAAATACCTTTTCAAATTTCATGGGCTTTGTATATTTTCTATTTTAATGTATGACCAATCATATTATATCTATCTTTATTGTATCATTGTTTACATTTCTTTGAGAATTAAAGCAGCAGAAATTTTTTCACGCTGTTTGATGACTATTTGCATGCTTTGTGAGTGGTTTTTTCACTGCTATATCACTATGGCCTAAAACAGTCCTGACATTTTGTGCAAAATCAATACACTTTAGTCTGTTACAGGATGTATTTCACAACTTCATTTTATTCTCAATTATATAAGATTTCAAATGTATAAAAGAGATTAGATATACACACACTCAGCTCCAGAATTAATAGTTGCTTGCTTTTTACCTGAGCTTTAGATCTTTTTATCTTCTTTGCTTTTTTTAAAATACATAAAATACTAAGATTATATTTTAACAACCATCCTATTTATTTACATTCTCTTTCATCCTTAGATACAAGCACTATGCAAAATTTGATGATGTGTTCTCCTCTATTTTTAATTTACTCATCTACATATGTAAGGATGGCAAACAACAAATATTAAAAGGACAAAGAGATGCAGGGGGAAGGGCGAGGAGGGGAAGGGGACGTGAAGAAAATTAAGCTGTGTGATGCACACGCACCCACTGTCCACGATGTATGTGATCATTATGTACTACAAACATGAACAAATAGAGATTTTTTTCAAAAGTTATATAAACTGTGTCATGTGCCTTTGAGATTTAGCTATGGTTATATCGCTATCCTCCAGTATCTGGGAAGGCTTGTTTCCATAACTCATCTCAAATAACCTGCAGATGCTCAAATACCTTATATAAAAAAGAAACAGAGTTTGTTAGGTTTGTTAGGCAAGGTAAGTACTTTACCACTCAGCCACGCCCCCAAGATAGGTTGTTTTGCATATAACCTAAGCGTATCCTCCCATACACATTAAACCAGCCCTAGGTTACTTATAGTGATTTCTAGATTACTTCCACTTTGCCCAGACAGCATACATTTTATTATTTTTAATTGCCTATCTTTTATTATGATTTGTTTTCTAGTCTAGCATATATTTCTGTTCTGAAAAAGAGAATCTTTCTAAGTACTTAAGAATATTATGCATTCTGTCCTTTGAAGTACTATATTTTATAAGTTAATGAAATCAATCTGGCTGTTGTTATATAGTTGTAACTTTTTATACTCTCATTGTTTTTCTTTTTAATATGTAATTACTCTGTCCGTTCCAGGAAGGGGGAATTGAATTATCCAAATGTAATTGTGATTGTTTTTTCTATTTTTCCTTTAGTAGGAACCAATGTTTGTACATGGAATTTTTTTTTTTTTATTTTAAAGAGAAAGAAAAAAACAATGATACAGAATTTGAAAACAAGATAATAGGAAGTTAACAATTGTTATTATATTGCATATTGTTACCTTCAAACAGTTGCTCAGCCTACAATATACAGGCATGCAGAGCCAGTGATGAAGCTCAGCGGCATAAGCGCTTGCCTGACAAAACTGAGATCATGAGTTTGATTCCCGGTACAAAAATAAATAAATAAATAAATAAAGCTAGTTTCTTAGAAAAGATATAGGCATGCAAAAATGATCAAACAATATAAGCACAAACTGTTCCTTTCAATCAACTAATAGAAATTAGCAGAACAATTATGTTAGCTCTCGTGTATATATGTATATATATTTCCTTTCTTATCCCATCCCAGTTGTTCTTTCCTTTTGAACAGTTTCTTTCTCTTTCACAGTATCTATTGTGCATCTTGGATCTTATTTACTTTTTCAGTTTCTTACACTAGGGAGACAATACAATGTTTACACATGAAGGTCTGATTTATTTTGTTTATGTGTACAATCTCTAGTTGCATGCATTTACCTATAAAAGCCTCAAGTTTATCTTTTTTATAGCTGAGTAGTACTCCATTGTATAAAAATACCACATCTTTTTTATACATTCCTTGGTTGATGGGCATTTGGATTGTCTCCAAGATTTAGCTATGACAAGTTGAGCTGTTATAAACATGGGTGCATATATATTTTTGTGGTATGATGTTTTTAATTTGTCTGGAAAAATACCCAGAATGGTTAATAGTGGGGTCAAATGGGACCTACAATCCTAGTTTTTGAGGAATCTCCACACTGATTTCCACAGTGGTTGTACCAGTCTACATTCTCATCAACAATGAAAAAGAGTTCTTTTTCCCCATCAGCCTCACCAGCATTTGTTATTGGTTGATTTCTTGATGATAACCACTCTTTCTGGCATGAGATGGAAGCTCAGCATTGTTTTAATTTGCATTCTTTGAATGACCAATAATGCTCAATGTTTTTTCATATATTTATTTGCCATTTTTATTTCTTCATCTGAGAAGTGTGTATTCATCTCAGATGCTCATTTTTGGATTGGGTCTTTGAATTTGGGGCCTTGATTTTTTTCAGTTCTTTATATGACCTAGATAGAAGTCCTTTGTCTGAGAGATAGTTGGCTAAATTTTTCTTCCATTCTATGGGTTTTCTTTTCACCCTGTTAGTGATTTCTTTTGATGTGCAAAAGCTTTTTAATAAGATGAGATCCCAGTTGTTGATTCTTTGAAGTATCTCCTGTGGAGTGTGGTTTTTATTCATGAACTCTCTGCCTATCCCTATGTCTTCAAGATTTCTACCTACTTTCTATTCCAGTTGATTTAATGTTTCTGTTTTAACATTTAGATTTTGATCCATTTTGATTTTAGTTTAGTGCATGGTGATAGACATGGTTCTAGTTTTAGTCTTTGGCAAATACACAGAATTTTTAACTTTGTAATATATATAATTCATCTGACTTCCTGATGAACTGACATATATTGTTCTTCAAATATTTGCATTTAACCTTGGTTTCTGTTTGCAAATTTTAAAAATGAGCAAATAATAAAATAGTTTTGGGCACACCAAAAAAGGCAACCAAGACCGTCATTTGATTTAGTTCTTCTATTTTAAAACCTTCATGAGACAAATTTACAGTAATATGTAACCTGGGGATAGAATAAGGTGAAGACCTCCTTAAAGTGTAAAACAAAACCAAGAATCATTCTTCATCTTCAAATATCCCTGGCTTTGGTGCTCTTTCTCTTGAGAGGCTTAAATTCATCTTTGGGGCTCTTTTGTCTTCAGGAGACTTGAACTAATTCCCATTTTATCTATCTATCTATCTATCTATCTATCTATCTATCTATTTATCTATTTATTTATTTGTACCGGGAATCAAACTCAGGACATTGCTCTTGCCCAGGCAGAAACTTGTGCGGCTGAGCTATAGCCCCTCCCATTTTATTTAAACAATCCCAGAGAAACACGTAAGCAACCAGCGCAGCCACAGGTGTAAACAAAGACTGGAAAGTGGGAGGAAAGGAAAGAATGAGGCAGCTTGGAGACTGGAGTCCATTCGCCTTGACCTTCACTTTCGTCCGCCTGAATTCAACACTCTTCAAAGCGTCTCTCCTTAGAGTGAAGCAGTTCTGAGCAGAGGAGACGCCCAGCGCTCCTCCGTGAGGATGCGCTTAGAGTTGCTGCGGGCTGGGGGAGCCGTCAGAAAGGGGCACTGAGCCACTATCTCTCAATTCCCCTTATGCACAGCTGTATAGTGTCCAAGCTCTTGGTTTCCTCCAGGAGTTTTACTTTCCCATTCATATTTTTTTTCCTTCTTAGTGTTGTAAGATCGCCTCTTTTTCATTTCTCTGCATTTAGAGAATTTCTGTCTATGTTAATAGGGCAGGCCTGCAGGCAGGGAATTCTTAGTTTCCCTTACAGGATTGCTTGATTTCTCCTTTGTGATCACAGCATATTTTGACCTGATAGGATAGCCTGTTTTTTCCTTCCAGCAGTGAAAGATTGTTGGGCCACTCCTTCCTGGCCTCCGACTACAGATAAAAATCTGCTGCCATGTGAACTGTTTTTTGACTGTACATGAGGTGTGCTTCCTCTTGCTGCTTTTAAAACAGAAAACTTGTACACAGTAATCACCTTCCCTACCATTTTTTCCCTTCTCTTTAGTGTTCAAAACTCTGATGTTGTGTGTAATGATACAAATTTTTTTGGGTTTACCCTGGTTGAGCTTGCTTACCTTCTTGTACTCAAAGGTTTATGCTTTGAAATTTGAAAATTTTCAGACATGATTTTCTAAAGCACTTTTTAATCTCCCTTTTCTGCCTCTGTCTGGCAAATCAGTAAAACAAATGTTGAATCCTGTGTGTTAGTTCCACAAGTGGGTGAATCTGCATTCAGTTTTTGTTTGGTTTGATTTGTTTCCCAGTCTTTTCTCTGTTGTATAATCTGTACTTTTCGAATTTGAAGTTTGCAGTTCTTTGTTCTGTTGTCTCACTTCTGCTGCTGAATATTTCCATTGAGATTTAGTATATTTCCATTGAAATTTCACTCCTCCTTTATGTCTTCTACTTGTTTCTGTGTGTTTATAATTATTCTTTGAAGTACATATCTTTATTATGATTGCTTTCAAGTCTTTAGTAGATGATCCCAATATTTCTTTTATCGGTGTGGACATTTCTTGATCCTTTTACTCATTCATGTTGACATTTCTTTGGTTCTTTATTTGACAAGTGATTCTGCTTATTATATCCTAAATATTTTGGGGATTATGTTATGAGATTCTGAATCTTATTCAAACTTTGTGATTCAACAGCCTTCCTCTATTTATACTGGAAAATGGGGACCTTTGTCTTACGGATGTCAATTGTGGCTGTTAAATCGAGGTTCCCTATTTGGCCATTTTGAAAACTGGCACTTCCTTGTTAAGGCATGACAGTGAACTCAGGCTCCTGCGGGGCATCTCTGATACATTCTGGCCGACAGTGGGAATGCTGACTCATGTGGGCTTCCCATGTGGCTTCTACTGACATGAGGATGGCAGGAGAAGCTTCTTCTTGAGGAGTAAATGTGAAAATCCTGCCTTCCACTAGGCCCGCTGAACCCCACAAGTCATAGAGCAGGGAGAGTGTTTACGGGGTACAAGCTTTATGTTTTGCTTGACTAGTCCTTTAGTGAGAGTAGAATTTCCCTGAAGCTTGTTTTGTCCATATTGATTTTTATTTCTGAGTTGCAAGCTCTTCCTGCTTTAGAGAGGTAAAAAACTTCAACAAAAACCAACAGAAAACTCACAAGCAATAAGCTGGAAACTG
Source organism: Chinchilla lanigera (assembly GCF_000276665.1). NCBI lineage: Eukaryota > Metazoa > Chordata > Mammalia > Rodentia > Chinchillidae > Chinchilla > Chinchilla lanigera. Next base: position 5,985,723 of record NW_004955407.1, read on the forward strand.
TTGAAAAATGTACAAGTGAGAATTCATTGCCCTATTTTCTAGTTCGTAAGGTTCCTAGACAGTCTGCTTTTTTTTTCACTTTCAGTTTTTTAAGTTTGTTGCCATATTCAGGGTCCAGTTTCTAGTTGTATTTAATAAGAGGACTAGGGAGAACTAATCTGTCTCATGCTTGAGCCAGAAATTCAAAATGGCGCTTTTATTATTATGGAATATCCACTAGCTGCTACTTGTCCTTGACAGAAAGAGCTTTCCTGTGTATTGGTATAGGCACAATGACTCACTTGGTCTCGGAACTTTGAAAATGTTGTTCGGCCATGACTACGCAGAAGCTTTCATTATTCTAAGTGTTTGCTTTGTGATTTCCTTTCTTGTTTGTGCATTTCATTTGCCTTTAAAATCATCATTTAGGGGCTGGGGATTTAGCTCAGCATCACAGTGTCTGCCTGGCAAGTGCAAGGCCATGAGTTTGATTCCCAGTACTGGAAAAACAAACAAACAAACAAAAAAATAAATAAATAAATTTTTAAAATATAATAAAATCATCATTTATATTTGTTCCTACACAACTTCAATATACAGTTTTCTGAGTTTTATGTTGAAAGTATTAACCTGCATGGGTCCATTTTTCATGAGTCTGACCATTTATATTAGGAATTCTAGAAATTTCTCATCCATTATCTCTTTGAATATGGCTTCTCTAAACCTGTGTTCTTCACCTAGAATTTCTATTAGTAATATAGTGGACTTTCTAATTCTATACTGTAGGTCTCTTAAACTTCTACTTTATCTCACACTTCTTTTTTTTGGAACTTCACTGTAAATAATTCCCAAAGATATAACATATTTAATTTTCTCTTAATCTGCCTCTATTTAAGCTAGTTCACAGGCTTCATTTCGGTTGTTCTTGTGTATATTCAGTGATCTTTGTATTAACTCAAGCTTTGGGATGCTCAGTCTTTGGCTTGTTGATTTTACGTACTTGCTCATGTTGGGTTTCCTCCTCAGGCTATGTGTGGTTGTTATTTTCACTGTTGGTCATGACTGAACAACTGTTTACACCCCAAGTGATCAGCATTGTGGGTGGGTCCCCCCACTTGTCACAGGGCCAAGGCCGTGACTCTCATAGAAATATTTTCTATGATTGTTTCTTAGAATAAGGCAAAAATTATTTTTAAAACCTTTCTCAATAAAAACTTTTACTTTTGCTTTTGTTTTTCCTCAGTAGAGATAAGAAGTTTTGCTTTTTTCACAATGGGCAAATATGTTTCTTCTAATCCCTCTTCCCAGTGAGAGCACAGACATCAGATGTAAGTGATATAATATCTCATTTCCTACCTCAATGGGTCCATAGCTTTGGGTATTATTCTTTAAATGTGTGACCACCAAAGCTGGGGCCCTGCATATTAAATGTGGTAAGACCACACACTTAATCTACCATAACGAAATCAAGATCTGGCATAAATTCAGCAATGAACTATTCCTCTGCTTTTAGTATCTGGAAAATTCCATTTCTTATATTTTTTCCAATTTCTTATTCTTTCTTTTTTGTTTGTTTGTGTGACTCAAGCCATACAATAGTGAAAAATTCAAGTAGCAATTTTATTTGTAGCAAAACGCTTTCTAAGTTATATGGTTGCCATGTTCTAGAGCTGAAAGTATTTAAATTAGTGCATTTATGGGATTTTACTTGAAGAACTTTTATCCTATGTGTGTGTAACCATGTTTTTTTGTCTTTTCCTAAGGGAATCCTTATTTTTTTTCCTCTAAAAGTCAGTTTCCACTCTGAGACCAGATAATCACATAAAAAATTCTACTACTATATTTTTATGAGTGACACTTTAATCCTTCAATACTTACTTGATACATAGTTGGAAGTAAACTTGTATTTCAGTATATTTTTAGAAGTAACTAAAGTGTTACACTATCATTTATTAAATAAAGTTATTTCCTACTGACTTTAAAGACATCATGATTAAAAACTAAATGTTTACAATGAGACTTATAAACATGGTTTTGAAATTATTAGCAGAATTTTATAAATATTAAAGTGACTTAAAAATAAAAAATAAAATGATTTTATTTTGAAATAAACTCCATTATAATGTTTTTAAGTTAAAATATTGCTTACTGTGTCTTATGTTTTCAAGTATTGCAAGTGACCTTTAATGGTTGCTGGGCATTGGTTTGAATATGTTGATGAAATAACTTGGTTTGCAAGATACTTGATCGAAAAATGAAACCTTAAACTACCAACTGTGTTTGAACAGATGATGTTTTTCTGTTGAATGCATTAATATTCATTAAACAGAAGTATGTGCCCAAAGTTCAGGTTTGAATAAAGATGAAGTGGCTTTTCTGAGTGCTTACGTGTTAATCTCCATTTGGTCATTGTTTCTGAACACTGGCATGATTTGCACTTTGTTCCTCAGTATAAAAGGAGCAATTAAAATATCATAAAGTCTCCATGAACTCTAAAGAACTTTTGTTCTCATTAATAGTCATTTTTAAACAAGAATTCTGTAGCTGGATTTACAAACTTGCGTAATTAACTAATTCTAGGAATATGTTCTACTTCTATTTTCATCTTTCTATCTCCTTAATTTTCTGTCTAGGTTAGGGATATCAAGAACAAAACAAATATTGTAGGAAGAACAAGAAGACAAACACTGAATTCCATATAATATTTTACTTTATGTTTTTGTGTCTTTTTCTTTTATACATGTCACGTGTGAGGCATGAATAGCATCTGTCCTGTACGCCACATGTCTGTTCCTAGCTCCCGCATGAATAGATTCTCAAAGGGCCTTCAAAGTTAATGGTACAGGATCAGTTTTTTTCAAATCTCTCCTGTTCCCTTCCTTCTCCTTCTCTTTTCCCCCTTAATCTCTTCAATGTATTTTCACCCTTGAAAATGTGTGCAAAGTAAGACAGCTATATGCTTCTTATTTCACTGTGTGCTGTTAGTCAAAGTATGAGCTTAATAAGGGAGAATGTATTTTTACAAAATTATTGCCATGTACTTTTTATATTCTGTAAGTATCATATTTTAATCATCCATCACTTCCAACTGCTGAATAATTGATTTGATCATTCATTAGAAAAATAATTGTCATAATAAGTATAACACAATATACTTTAAAATGATCTTCAAAGAATGGAGCAATTAGATGATTCTGCTCGCATTCTATTTTATACCTCACAATGTCTCCAGAAAAACTCACTTTTCAGTGTTTATTTTTTTCTGTAGTATCCTATACATATCAATATCATTGGCTTTATTTATTTTATGAACCCAATTTTATTATCTGAAGATATTCCCAGGTCAGTTAATTGTCTTATTCGCATTGACTATCGTCATTCAAATTCAGTACTTGGCTAATTTAGTTTTAAAAACCCTTTAAACAAGGCGCTTTGTTTACACACTACCTGTTCTCTGAGAACCGTGGGAAGAAGGGTTCAGCTCCGGAGAAAGTTCCTTACCGCAGTGTACTACAGAGAAGCTCGCATTTGCAGACTCAGTCTGGTACAAAGCAGGTGTTTCAGCAAAAGAAATTCTAGTGTTATTTACCCTTATTGAATCTTGCAGATTTTTAAAATTTAATGTCCAAGATCCATTGAGAATAATGTGATTATATGCTTTATTCAGAGATCAAAGATCATGATAGCAAGCAATGTTACATTTATAATATATATACCCCATATATATACACACACATATACATAATTTTATTACTATGGCTTGAGACTTGAGGAAATACTTTCTTATAAAGTGTTCTTTCCATTTTTCCTTTCCTAGACAGGCACATTTTACTTGCCAGTATGATGCTTAAAGAATTAAACTTAAGCTTATCTCTACCAACTAGTTCAGTTACTGCCCTGAAGTGATTCTTGTATGTGGAGATATTAACATATTGAAATTAAGTCTAAATCAAAATATTTGGACAGTTCTTTTGTAGTAATGGCATAAGTTATATTAAAAGCATTTTATTTTTAACTAATAAAATGAACATGGCATAGTTATGTTTTAAAAGTTAAAATATGTAAAAATATTGTGAAAATATAGGATACAGATTAATATACCACGCAGAGAGCACTAAAATTATATTAATTTAAATAATTTGATGGACTAACATTTCATAGAACTTTACAGAAATGTCACAAAGTAGAAGTATAGTAAACACTAAGTGAATTTGATTTTGAATTCCAAAAATAGTCTTATTATAGGAAAAATAATTTTCTCTTCTAATAATTGGTTGCTGCAAATTACTGCATACCTGCATGCCAGGAGCAGTCCTCGTTCTTGTTTTTAACAAGTTCTATGTTTTTAAACAATGTTCCTCTGGGACTGACCAATACATTCAGTTGTACCATCATTCATTGCTCCAGTAATCTTTTTTTTTATTCTTATTTGAATCATGATTTGAGTAGGAATTAGCTATATCTCTTTTCCTTGGTGATTCAGAATATAGATTGATGAAAAGTTCATTACAGTATTTTTTCCTCAATAGTAGAAATAGAAACTTATAAACAAACCTCCCACAACTTTCCTGTATAGAAGTACAAAAGGACATTGCATAAATTATATTTTAAAATCTATAATAGAAACTAAAGAATAAAATAGAAATAGAAACTAAAGAATAAAATATAAACAACACCTTGTAATGGAAACTAAAGAATAAAATATAAACAACACCTAAAAACAACACAAGAAGAACCAGAAATGGTATAGACTATTCTAAGATAGATGGTCCTAATGCAGAAGGTAGTGTGAATTTTAAAGACCTTCTGATTATTAATCATGATTTGGATTTGGGATAATTCTTGCTTATCTTCACTTTTATGAATTTTTGTTTTAGCAAACATTGTGAGTTATACAGAAATGTCTGAGTGTCTCTTCCACCTTTCTAATACTGACAGGTAGATGAATTTTCTTTCTTATTTAACATGTTCCAGGGCTCCTAAAAACAACACACACACACACACACACACACACACACACACACACACACAGCAAAACAAAACCAAACCCTCCCACATGATCAAATGCATTCTGTGATCTCCATCAGAACAAAACAACACCTTTCCCTTGTCACTTTGCACCTCCGTTTACCTTGTCTCCTTTCTACAACCCCTGCCTTAGATTATCTTGTGTCGTGAACTAAGCCATGGCCAGATGATTATAATTAAATAATCTCACTGCAGTAACTAAGAAAGCATTCTGCCTCTTTCATCTTTAGAGATAACTAAGAGAAAAAAGCAGGCAGACTCACTCAGCACAATATTAATTAATTTGCTGTGTTCTGGGTACATTTCTTGTTACACCATATGATACCCTTGTGTCACCCAGTAAGACTACTAAGGAACTAATTATTTTTCCCTTTATTTACATCTGCAGTTTAAAGAATAAAAGTCTGCTCATTTAATCTCAATAGTAAACATATCTCTTGTGAAAGATTTATACACTCCCAGACGTACCTTCTATACATCATCTACTAATGCTATGTAACGACACTCAAAGCAGAGTATTTTCACTTAAATTAACTCAGGCATGGCAGTATATTGTTTGGGCAAGACTAGATCTATTTAAGTGAATGAGACAAATGATAGATCTACCCATGAGCTACAGTACAACAGAGATATGGCCCTTATGGGTGAGCATCCCTCCTAAGTCAATGTCTCGCTTGACGTTCATTTTCTGTAAGTTACAAGCTTACCCTTTAGACAGCGTTATGAGAACATTCATCTTCAGCAAGATCACAAGCTTTTGACGTTATATCCACCTTGGGCAATTACAGAACCTTAATTTCTGGATATGAAAAAATGTAAGCAAGAAGTAATTGCATAACATGTATATTCACTGCTACTTTCATAATCAATAAACAGCCAAACATGGCATATATGACTGGTGTTTTAAATAATCTGTGCTTCAATGTAACAAAATCCCCTTTCAAGCCATATGGCTGTATAAGCTTTCCTTTAAAAAACTGCTTTGAGTAAAATTCATCTTTTCAAATGTTATGAGATATGGGAATACTATGTTTTATTGCCATTTAGGCTAACTGATTAAGTTAATTTATATTCATATTCACTTCCTTATCCAAATGGGAGTTCTCTGTCTTCATCCTCTCCTCCTCATCAATTTCTTATATCTAAAATAACCAGTTGGTCATTAGCTGAAAGTGATATGAACTGCAAGTTGGTGGGAAGGAGAATTATTAACATCAGTTGACCCTATGATTGAACAGGATTATATCCCTCAGCAGTGACTGTTCATTACATACCAAGAAGGAATAATGATACCTTCATATAATGTACCTGAGCACTAACACAAGATTATACAGATATGCATGGGCTAAAAATATATAAAAATATGACTTTTTTTACAGAATCTAGTTTTTTTCTACATCCATGTCTCTAAATCCACGTCTATATACAGAGCTAGAGGCATAGAGCTAAAGTGAGATAAATATCAATATCGATATAGATTTTCATGTAAAATAAAAGGCATTATTATGTAACCTGCTCATGCTTTAAATGCTTTGGACTCCTGTACCAGTTCCATCACTTACTTAATGACCTTTCTTAAGAGTTGGATCTCTGTATGCCTCAGTTTCTCGGTCTGTACAATGGCACCAGCCTCACTAGGTTAATCGGAGGATTAAGTGACAAAACATATATGAAGCACATGGACTAAGCATAAGGAATTACTGTAAAGCGTTGCCTTTCAGTAATTGCTAACATTTACTAAGCAGTTATTATAGAGTGGGGATTACTTTGAATAACAGATTAGTCATTGTCTCCATTTGACAGCTAAATTAACCTGAAGCAAGGTGAAATTATTGCCCATCACTGCACAGCTATAAAGGTGGAACATTTAAATGCTTAAGCCCAGATTCTTTGGTTCAAAAACCAGTCTAGATGATCAGGATATGATATTGCTGTGAACTCATAAAATATAGAAAAATTAGAAAACGTGAATATTCAAAATAGACTAACTGTATTACTTAGTGATAAATAGATTTAGATATTATTTCTTGAGAAAGTTTTCTCTGGGCTTACTTTTTGCAAAATGTGATTACGCTTTCAATTTTATATTTATCTTTTTAAGAAAATAATCTTTTTTAACTAAAAGGAAGAACAAGTTTACAAATCTGCCTGACCAACGGTTGTCTCCTACATGTTCACTTTTATTACCTTAATTTAGAGCAGATTTTTTCTCTTTTTCCCAATACTTTTTCAGTTAAACTACAGTTTCTATTATTGTCTAAGCAGTTATACATGAGCTCTAAAGACATAATGAATAATTAGCTTAAAATGCCAGGAATAATTTTTAAGGTTCCCAAATACAAAGGTAAAAAAATACAAGACTTATTAAAGAAAGGACACTTAAAATTTTAAACTGTTTAGAAATACACAAAAAAATCAACTTCTTTTGTCCTTATAGAAAATACTTTTACGTTGCACTATAGAATAACTTTTAAAAATAAGAAATTAGAAAAATGATGAAAACTAATATTTAGTACATTTCAAAAACATACAAATGAAGAAAAAAACCCAACTGAAGTAAAAGAATAAGATGTTAAATCAGTTAATTAACAAAATGATAAATACAAACAACTAATATAAATATGAAAAGGTAACATATTAGCGATCAAAACAATGTAAAACGGTAAAATACTATGGTTATATCAGATTAATAAAACATAAATATTTGGACTTTACTTCCGACATTGAGAATGTAAGAAAATTCTCCATTCTATGCAGTGGTATCCATATAAATGGTATAGCACCATTAATTACATTTTGATAGTGTCCTACCAGATGGAGATCTACAAATGCATCATCTACAAATGCGTACTCTCATCCAGGCCAAACCAATCCATTCACAAGTGTGGGTGTGACCAGGAGCAATGACTATGCTTCTGGACACACCCATAGCTGAAGCCAATATGGATATGTCTTTCATATATGGATACTGAGAGGCTACGGTAGTCTCTGGTCTCTGCCTGCCACACAACTGAAGATGGGGTTGAGAGAGAAGTGTGGAGTAGCCCTGGTTGGAGAAATGCCTTAGGCTGTTCTATGGAGGTTGAGAAATGTTGGACAGAGAGGAAAGTAGATAAGAGAACCAGAGAGGTGTGCAAATGGCTTTCCATTTCTTGGTAAGTCTTTCACTAAAGGCTTTTTTAAGTTTCAAGAAACTCTCGTGTCTCCTGATAACAAACAATTATATTTTGTTCAACTTGTGCATGATACATGAAACCAAAATCATAATAGAGCAAATTATTTAAAAAATTTGGTTATTTTTCAAGATTATAAGTCTTAAACTAAGTAATCTCACCTTTCATAAACTACCTTTAAGGAAGATTCAAATTGATCTTATAGATATATTCTAACAATACTTCCATAAAAATATTCTGGACAAAAATGTTAATTGCATTTTTGTTTACAAAAGTGAAAGGCAGAAAGCAACACAAATGCCAAAGAATTTAAAATTGGCTTTAATTTGAATTGTTACACACAATTTAATATTATGAAAATATTAAGGTTGTTTACAAAAAAATCAATAACATTGGTCAGTGAATAGAGAACCAAGTAAGAAGATTATAGTAGAAATAACTGTTTCCTAGCTTAACTGTAGTTTAACTGTATCATTCTGGTTTGCCTTTCACAGATCAGACACACAAATTAAAAAAAAATATTTAAAGATTTTAAAATGCAATTTTATAATTTTAAATATCATAGAAAATTACTAAGCAAGTTTTGTATTATTCGCTGGACAGATTTAATGGTACTCCACATTATTTGGTTGGTATATTTTACAAAAATATTCCAATGATTTTATGCAGTAATAGAAAATATTAAGGGCAGTTTTCAAATTCTTTCATGTAGATATTATTTAGCTTAACAACTTATATTAGTTATCTCCAATAAAATTATTTTTATTTAATTTCCCTAGATGGTCTCTATAAATACACTGAAAAACCACTTTTCTACATATGAAGTTAAAATTACCAGAATTCGAGTGTAATAGACAGTTTTGATAACCTAAAACTTTTTCTCTTTAGAAAAGAATAATGGGGCTCCAAATTCAGGATAAAAACACTTTTACAAGAAGTATTTTTATGCAAAATCTAATGACAGTCTAACTTTAGCAAATTTTCCCCTAAAATATCAGCTGATTACTAACAAATTATTCCTATGATTTCAAGATTTACTCCCATTAATATTAATATTAAATTTAGCACAAAGCAAGCAATTCCATGTTATCTAGAAACATCCCATAATAAAAAAAATTCGTCCTGATGAAGAACGGTGCCAGTTTACATCACTAATGTCTGATGCCTATCAAGTTAGTTCCGTTCTCTGTGTTACCCTAATAGGCATCCTCTATGCTATATTGCATTCACTCACGTATCATAGAAATCATAATCATTAAAATTCTCAATGGCGTTTATTTTAAATCCACTATATATAGTATGTATTTTTTGTTCTCCTATCATATCAGTATACTCTGTGAAAAGTCTGCATCCAAAGATACCAAGGTGAACACAGACCCTTTCGTGGAATACAAGCTTCCTGAACGTTGGCTTCTTGAAGAGTGAATTGAAATCGAGAGAGAGATACAGTCACTTAGGTTCATTTTCCAAACACATTACTACACTGTATTCATTTTTAAAAATTATTTAGCTATAGTAAAAATTAAATTGGTTTTAACAGTGCATGTTGAATTTCAAGATGTGCATTGCTGAATTTAGATTAGTAATTTATAATCTCCATTTTTATATTTAGTCTCATACATTTCTCATTCTCAACTTAAACATTAAAATTCTTAAAAGTGTGTATTATGCATTTTCCTGTTTCATGTTGTTTAGCAGATTTAATGATGTTATCAAAACTTAAAAGATCTCATTGTAGCCTTATTCCTTTAGAGACACTTTTTCAAAGTTCTTGATTCCACTCTAAAAGTTTGAATTACTGAAGTTGTCAAGTAAAGTTTTAGATTTCTCCCTCCTTTAAATGTATACCACAGAACCAGCTTCCTTCTCGAGCACAGATAGGTTTGGTTGAGAAAGGAAGACAGTTCAGATAGATAAAGCAATACTCCTGGGAAAAGACTATTAACATGTATAAAGGGATTTCCTTGCAGTATAAATACTAGCACGCGCCCGCCTGGTGCCTCAGAGCTCCCTGATGTATATATGCAGGTAGAACTGAATTAGCCCTGCAACAAGTAATACAATAAAACTGATTTGGGAGCAGCAGTTCTTATTTTTCTACTCGTGTGTGGGAATGAGTTGCCAATCTTTTACTTCGGCTGATACCTTTATACCTCTGAATTCTGACACTTCTGCAACTCTTCCTCTGATAATGCATCACAGCGCCGCGGAGTGTCTACCGGTCTCCAACCACACCACCAACGTGATGACCACAGGTACGACCCCTGTGACCCTTCCATGCGCTGGGCCGAAGGAGTTCAGAAGGGACGCTTTGAATCTCTTAGTCAATAATCCCTATGTTTGGTTCATTTTTCCCCTTCAATTTAATTGGTTTTAAATTAAATGTTAATAATATTAAAGAAGCCAAAATGCCTAAAAATTTAAAAAAAATATTAATAAGGGAAATCATGTAGATGGTTATTGGTCTTACCATAATAAAAACTCTTTTCTATGTAACAAAACATTAAACTTAATGGAAATATTTATGGGTAAGTAATAAATTCAAATAAATATTCTAAAATAGTTTGAAGTTTAATAGGTTGACTTCTTTATATTAAAGATTTATTTGATTTTTTATTACAGTTCCTAGTGTCTAAAAATAGAATATATAAAACTTATAATAAATACACCAAAGTAATGCTCAATACCAATCAAAATGAATTTTAAAGAACATAATCATTAAGTTTCAATAAACATTTTAGCATAATGTTAAATTTAGAGGCAAAACTAATGAACTCAGGATTGCATTCTGAAGAGACTAATCTGTAAAAACAAGATTTTATGTTTGCTTCAGTTAACTTTCTTAAATAAAAATTAGATTTCAACATTCAGAATTATTGTCTGAACACAATGAAACAAATGCATATTTTATAATACATTCATTCTTTATACAGTAACAAATTATTCCGGTTGATTTATAAATGGATAAAGCCTTTCAGAAAAATTCTTCCATTAAATAGCAGCATATTATTCACTTTCTATTTGTTTTAAATGCAATACTTAGAAAGGGCATAAAATTTTATACAATCAGAAATCAAAGTTTGGGTTTATACCTTCATATTCTGGTTGAATATATTTAACATCTATTTTACATTAAAATTAGACATTTTCAAACATTGAAGATTCTAAACATTAGCTATTTGGGCTTTTGGAAAACCATTCAGTGTAGAGATTCTTTTTTCATCTACTAAAGAATCCTATGATTATATTAAGCAAGTATATTTGAAGTATCTCAACATAGTTTTCAAACATACTAACAATGCGTTTCAATAAAATATACAGTATAAGTGAATCTTAAGAACTATTGCATAGCTAATGACATATTTGCATTATATATCTATATATTTGGGATAGAGTGATACATTGTTTCTTTAATCTGCTGTGTATAAAGAAAACCAGTAATGAAGTAAAATTTAGAATTGAGGTAAAGGTCTAACAAAGAAGTATATTTTACAACTCAAAATACTTCTTTCACAATAAATAACAATGTATTTACTAACTAGTCTATTATTTACCCAACTTTGTAAAATCAGAAAAACAAAAATTATTTAAATCTTGGGAGCAAAAAAGAAATCAACAGCAAAAATAACCTTCAAGTATTTTAAACTGACCTGTACTTCCCTACAAAATTATAATTATATACACCTAATTGTCAAAGAAATAAGGGAAATGCTGTTTTAATTAGAACACTTGGGTATTAAATGTTTCAACATTCATTTGTTTAATTTTTAAATGAACAGTAGTATTTTTGTATGTAATTGTTATATCACAAAATCAATTCTTTCAGTGTCTGTTAGAAAGTGAAAACTTATGCAGATTTTTAAAAATTAAATATTATTCTATACTGAGGCAAAACACATTTTTCTTAATGAATACATTTCATGTCTTAAACATTACATTATATCTCACAATTGTAAAAGGATCCTAATTCTATACTATACAATATCTAATACAAGAAGATAGATTTACATTATCCCTATGACAACCTACCACTGTATTCAGAATATAAAGGAAAGGGATAAAATAAAATACAAGACTAGCAGCTTTCCTGTCAACAGCTCCTGCTCTGAATCACTTGATTTCTTCTCAAAACTTGATAAAGTTTAGTAATTCAAATTTTCTTTCAAATTACACAGTGATGCCGTGAAGCACATAAAGTATCAATGAGATTATTTGTATACACAGCTCTACATATTCTTATTCATTGATGAATTTATTGTTTGAACTTTACTATCAGAATCATTGCCATATGCATTCAGAACACATACAACCTCATGGAATCAGCCTCAGCATAAACACCGAACAGTGTCCCTAGGTTTTCATAACACCCTGAAGGGAATGAGATTGTTATGATTGTACCCATATTAGAACAGTTCCCAAAACTGTTAGAGGTTTGTTAGGATCATAAGCATAAATAGAGAATTTGAGTCACTTTCAGTATTCTTCCAGAGAAAAACCTCTTTATGATACTATGCAATGTAAGAATATTAAGAGGTTATTCTCTAGTCAGATTTTTATGATGTCTATAATGGTTGGAACCTACAAGGATTTAGCAGTTATCAAATAGCCACAATCCAAACTGGCCAGCCAGACCTTCATGGGGCACTTGTAGCCGTCACACAGACGATGGGATAACTAATGAAGGGCAGAGTCCTCTTTGAGACAAAGTTGGACCCCTCGTTTATGTACTCACTAAAACTTTTCCCAATTAAAAAAAAAAATGATTGGCATTAAACTTTAAGGCTCACATAAATGTATGTCTTTGAAATGAACTCAGTGTGTCTTGAATCCTCAGACATTTTCTTACCAGTCCCATGTATTTTGTCTTTGATCCGAACTCCTAAATATTTGCACGTATATTTCCCGGTGACCACGTTGGGAAACCCAGCAACGGGACTACATTATTCTGTGCCTTCTTGCCACTATGGAAGCCAGCCATCAACCTATGGAGTGATGGCAGGTAAGAAAACTTAACTTTCTGTATGGTGTTGAATTTGGGGACACTTTGATGGATTTTCTGGAGCAGAGTATGATGTCAAACTGTAATGTCTTAACCCTGGAAATTACTGGTCAAAACCATCACTCACTGCGATGTTTCCTCATCTGTAAGGCTGCCGGAGAACAAAAGGATTAACCTGATTTTCTTATTTTATACATTTCACAACTGTGGTACTACTGAAAACCTCCTGTTGGTTCTGTGTGATTTTTTGTTTGAATTCAGTACTGTCAAACTGCTGGTTCCCACTTGATGTTATTGTGGGCTTGCTTTCAGTAATAGTGTGGTAGCAACCAACTTCATGTAGCTATGTAAATTTAAATGTAAATTAGCTAAAGTAAAGGTTAAAATGTAGTTCTGCACTTGCACTCACGTAAAGTGCTCAGCAACCTCCCGTGGCCGGTGGCTATCATGTTAAACACGACATATGTATGGAACGTATCACCTTCATTACAGTATTTCTTTTGAATATTTTGTCTATAAAAATAAATAAGATACTGACTGAGGCTGAGAGATTTGCAGGGGCTTTAGTGATAGCTATTTTAAGCTTTAGCAGCCCTTTCTGAGTTGCTTCTGAGTCTTAACTAAGATTGAAATAAACGAAATTACATATTTTTTTCTTCAGGGTAAGTCAAGTATCACTAATTCCAGTATAGCTATCGAATTGCCAATACTTAAATGAATACATCAATATTATATTTTTTTTAAAATTGGGCAAATCAGGGCCATGAGATATAGTCATGACAAAATTATTACTTAATTTCAAGGAGTGGCCAGATATAAGATTTTAATGGCTTAATAAATTGTACAACTTCTGCAGATTTCTTCTTCAGCTTTGCTTTAAAGAAATTCTTTGATTTCTTTATTATTACATCAGAAAAGGAATTCTTATCAGTGGGATTAAACTAAGATTTAGAGTATGTGTGTGTGTCTGTGTATGTGTGTGATATTGTCACAGAAATTTTGTATAAAGGAATCACATGTTAGGGAAATCTTTTCTAACTTGTACCTTCCAGATAAACAATGAAACAAACAGAAATATAGATTTAGGCCTACAATTTTGAAATGAAAACAGTTTAACTCACTAATCTTTAATTTCTCAAATTTTCTCAGCTTAAAGACTCAATAAACATTGAAACTTTAAAATATTTTGATAATTTTAGTTTCTCTTACATTTTGTCAAGAAGCTACTCTGAATAAACCAATATCATCTTTTTTTAGCAAAAGGAAGACTCTTTATCACCGACTGTAAGGTTTGGCTTCTCCTTTAATAATTAACAAATAAGGAAGACAAATTTATTCTTCTTTGCAAACTGATCACTTACGACTCATTAATTAATCAGTGTTCATAGTTAATGAGAACAGCCTTTCTCAGTGATGAACTACTTTCATTAGAAAAAGTAAAATATATGCACACAGCTACTGGAGGTGCAACGGGAAGGCTTTCTTTATCCTTTATAATATTTTGATTATGTACATAGGAAATGGCAAGCATGTGGCCCTACGCTGCCCTCTTCTGCAGGGGAGGTATTCATAGGATTCCCAGGAACCGAGGTATAGCTTTAGTTTCTCTTTTAATTCGCAGAGCCAGTCCCTACCACCTGATCGCAGAAATTGTAAAGATAAAACCGATCACAGACCAGTGGCCAGTAATTTTTACCCTAATACCTTCAGATGGCTTCTACTGCTCCTGCCCTGCCTATTAAGACAAGGGGAGTTTACAGCTGGACTCAGCATTCTGCCATCCACCCATTCCCAAGGTGGGAGCCCAGATTCACACTGAGATTCAATGGGCAGCGCAGGTCCTGCTGACACATCCCTCGAGAAGGCACTTAGAAAACACCCTTTCTTTGACATCTTCCACTGCACTTAAAAGGAAAGGCTCCTGGAAAGACTTTTAACAGGATTCAAAGTCTGGCTTAGTGACATTAAGAGCAAAATTTTTATAGCTAGGTTTGGAGATATCATTGTAGACCTAACATTAAATACGTTTTATCACTGAAAGAAAACCCATGGCAAACATAGAGATTGTATTTGAATATTTTGAGTGAGGTATCATTAATATGTGATATGCATTATAATACATCAGAATATCCATACTTTGACGTATATATCAGCATTAGCATTTGCTTCATGGCATATTAAATCTTAGAGAACCTGAATTTGCCTGCCTTCATCCCCAGAGAAGCCACACAGATTGAGTTATAAAATACAGAACTCAGAATACAAGCAAGAAGTATAAAATACACAGTAGAAAACGGGTCATGTCATTTGAATATTCTGAGAAGTCTCAAGGCAATAATCAAATCAGCCACATGCACGCAGTCCACACAAGCACCTTATCAACCACAGAACGGGATCAGCGTCAGGTCCTGTGTACTAAAGCAAAGCTACAAAAGGAACCACATTTCCGAGTAGGTGAAATTACTATTTTATTTTATTTTTTTTCAAGTATACATACAAATCATTTGATTTGAAATTACTATTTTTATATGGTGAGTTTATTGCTCATACTCTGATGCTTTAGTCAGAGCATTTTATTAGGTCATTCCACAAGGAGTTATAGCTAATGTTTTGTCAGGTTGGTATGGAAGATTTTAAACCATCAAGTCCACTTCCCTTCAGAGTCCAGACCTAAGCAAATAAGGAATAATTGGAAGGTAGCAAGGAATTAGCCATACCATTAAGTAATTGCTAACCTTGTTCTAGCTACTTAGCACTCTGAACATTTATCTTTTTAGTGGAAAGTGAATAATCAAAGGTTATTGTAATTTGAAAATAGCTGGCTTTCCACCAGAGCCAGTGCAAAAGGCAGAAGCAAGCACTTTGGAAGCTGATACGGAGAAATAGTGTTCCTTTGAGCATGTCTTTTTTCCTCTCCCCTCCCCTGTCATTTTTCCCTTTATTGTTTTTGTCCTATCTTTTCTTTCTTTCGTACTCTGCTTTCCTTCCTCCCTCATTGTCTTCTTTTCCTTCTTGCATTCCCCCTCCCTCTTTCTGAGTTTGACTTGGCCCAAATTGTGCTGGACATATTAAATAAGACGGGAAGAGTCATTGTGAACATCTTTTGCCTCTGAGTCATGTGAAGTCTTTAAGTAGCAGTAATATGCTAGATTTTCTCTTCTAGAGAAGTTGATAACCTTTCTGTGGAAAGAATCGCACCGTAAAAATCTTAAGCTTTCGGGTCTCTGCTGCAGCTACTTCCACTGTGTCTTTGCAGCAAGAGAGTTGTCACAGGGGTGGCTGTGTTCCAATTAGATGATAGATTACAGAAACAGGCAGCAGACCCCTGCTACACATTCATGAGATTTACCTACCCCAAGATGTGCACAGATCACTATTTCAATATTAATAATTTGGCCTGACACAATAGGACAGGCCTGTAATTCTAGCACTCTGGGAGGCTGAGGCAGGAGAACTGTAACTTAGCCTGGGTGACTTAGCAAGACCCTGTCAGGAGGAGAAAGAAAGAAAAGAAAGAAAAGAAAGAAAGAAAGAAAGAAAGAAAGAAAGAAAGAAAGAAAGAAAGAAAGAAAGAAAGAAGAAAGGAAGGGAGAGAGAAAGAAGAAAGGAAGAAAGAAAGAAAGAAAGAAAGAAAGAAAGAAAGAAAAAGAAAGAAAGAAAGAAAGAAAGAAAAAGAAAGAAAGAAAGAAAGAAAGAAAGAAAGAAGAAAGGAAGGGAGAGAGAAAGAAGAAAGGAAGGGAGAGAGAGAAAGAGAGCAAGAAAAAGCATGAGAAAGAAACAGAAAAAAAGAGAGAGAAAGGAAGAGGAGAAAGAAGAAAGAAAAAGAAAGGAAAATAAATTAAGAGATGGAGATATGGCTCTGTGGAAAGGCCCTGGGCATAATCCTTAGTAGTACAAAAATAAACAAAGACCAGTTATAATTTGTTCTAATTTGTCATATGTGGGAAAAAGGAGGAAATAAATGGAAGAATTCAAATTCATATTCCTGCATGTCTCCAGAAAGGCAGTGTAACTGCTGTGTCCCTCTGCCCCCAACCCCTCCAATTTGTTCTTCTTGGGCCCCAAGCCCATAACCCGAGATGCTATGAGCTACCACATGCTGGGGAAGGGCAGATTGCCCTACGCCACGGTGCAAAGTCAGCACCTTGGTCACAAAGCTGTCCTCTGTCCTGCACTAGCCACTTTGAAAGACTTACTCTGTTCTGTCACCTCTGCTGTGCAGAGACACACAGAGAGATTGAGAAAGGCTGTGGTGGGCCCATCTGCAATGGGAAAATATATTGGAGACCGTAGAGGGCATGCAAATGCTTCTAAGCTAGTAATTAAATGTGTCTTTGTCTAGGACCAAGGAAATATTTGTCTATCAACATTTTGGACAAGGTGTGAGATCCCTACTCTGTGTGATCTGCCATAGTTTTCCTTATTCAGTAATCCATGCTTTAAAAAGGTTTGAACAGTATCTTCTCATATATTGCACCAGTCACTTCCAAGACTCCCCTAAATCCAGAACCATACAATGGAATCAGTGTTTTGTTTGGCTTTGCTTACAATTGCTATGGTGAATTTCTGTGTAAGTTTAGTTCTAGGAGAACTGGGATTCTGCACATAATCCTGGATGCTTTCACATAACAAAAAAGTGAAACTGTATTGCGGATCAAGTTCTCATTTCTCTGAATGTCAAATCTTGGAAGATGGTATTTCTTGGGCACTTTTAATAGATTCTTTCCTAACTTACTTTTTAAATGTCTAAAGCACCTTTACATTTTCATGGAGGACACGTTGCTAACATTCTTGTGGGGTTTCTCTTTTTCTTTTATTTTAAGGATAAAAGAACAGAAACACATTAACAAACAAACAGACATAAACAAAGCATCACCCAACAATAGGAACAATACAGAATTTCAGACAAGGTGATAGGAAATTAACGATTGCTATTGTATTACATATTGATATCTTCAAATTGGTTACTCAGTTAAACAAATTAGGTATGTAAGATTGATCAAACAATTAAACATTAACTGTTCCTTTCAATAAAACAATAGAAGTCAGTAGTACAACATTCTTGAATAATTACATTATTGTTTGAAAGTGTTTAACATATGTTTAAATACAGAAAAACCTTTACAGAAAAGTCATTTCATTTACCTAACTACACTCAAAATAAGCTATGTGAGTCCTTTGATGTTGGTTATTCTAATGCCTGGTGGACTTCAGTTCTAGGTACTGCTGCATTAAGTCATCATAGAACTGGAGCACAGTTATTTAAATTCTATGCAAATTTCTAGTTGTAAATTGTGAAGCAAATACAATAGTACATACTTTCCTAACTCATTTCATTATATGAGGATAAGGTACATGGCATCTGAAATGAACATGAAGAGTCTCATAGCCGACTTGTAGTAGCAGTACATGATTATGACCAGCAAGACAAAAATAACGATCAATGATCAATGTTGCTAACAGATTCAGACCTTATAGTCTACAATGTGAAAGATATACAACAGTTTAACTGGATAATTTGGTTTGGTAAAAGTAGCATTTTGCAGGACAAAACTAGTTTATATGAAATCTTCACACTTGTATAACAGCTATGTTGGTTTAATCTCTTACTCCTGTGTTTCCTTTTTTTTTAGAAAAATAATGTATTCTACTAACTGGGGGTACACTATCTAATCACATATTCTCCTATAAATAATGTAAGCCAATCATTTGCTGACTTACACTATTTTTGCTCATTACAAATTGATATATTAATGAAAGATTTGTATGGTACATTATTATTCATGTCTTTGATTCGTGAATGTATTTATGGATTTATTCATATTTTTACAGGAAACGTGAACTCGATGTATTTTTCAGTAAGTTTCAAAGAATACTTCCATATATTCTATAATAATTGGTTCTTAAGTATTTATTTATACTCATAAGATGATTACTAAATATTTATATATCAAAATGCTTCATTATTCACACCACTCAATATAAATTAAAAGGAAATCTTTGTCAGTGAAATTTATATCCATGAAGAAAATTAAAAGAAATATGTTGCAGTTTGATTTATGTCTTACCCTCTCACCTGTACTTCTAAACTAACATAGATACTTATTGCCTAATGAAGAATGACACCTGACAACACTTTTTTAAAAAATTAGAGTATTTTACTTTTGGGGGATTTATCGTTTAAGCCACTTAAATCAATGCTTCATCACTTATTGGTGATTGCCTATCATACATAGAATTGTAACTTCCCTTGCCATTTATTTTTGCTTTTCCATAAATAATAATATAAAATTCTATAGTACTGTATATTCTCAAGAAATCTTTTTGTGAGCATTATAATAGAACTTTTAAAGTTAATTTTGTTATTATATTCATTCAAAACTATTTCACCATACTAGTATATTTTAATATATCATGACTTTTTACCTGTCTTTAAATTTCAAAAGATATTATTTCCCAACTGAAATTTAGCATTTACTGATGAATCAGTGGGACTTTTTAATTTTGCAAGACCAATTTTCTAATCACTACTCCTATAATCCTAGCAGTCGGGAGGATAAGGTAGGGTGATTGCTGTGAGTTCAAGGCCAACCCAAACTGCATAGCAAAACCCTGTCTCAAAAACAAAACAAAAAAAATTTTTCCCAGTCACAAGAATGCTAACCAGCACAGCTCCTAGTGGAAACCAGTGCCTTTGCTTTTGCAAATACTAATGATCACTTATTCAATGAATCAAGGAACCAGAGATCCACCCATATATTCTGGTTAGAGCTGAACCTCAGACTCCTAACAGGTGTCTTTTGAAAGAGAAAGTGGTGGCAATCTTAATCCTTTTGAGAGAATTTTAAAATATTTTAATTTTTTGCAGATTGTTGCTCCTTTCCTTTGACATTATCTTTGCGCTGGTCTGAAGAAGGTGGAAGATAAATAATCCCACTTCTACTAAATTACGGACTCCTCTTTTGGAAGATTCACTCTTTTTTTTTTTTTTTCTGGTACCGGGAATCGAACTCACGACCTCGCACTTGCCAGGCAGGCACTGTGCTGCTGAGCTAAATCCCCAGCCCTGTAAGATTAACTTTTAAGGATTGAGATTGGCTATGGGAGAGTATAGGCTCTACCAGGCAAAACCCTCGCTTCCATAGAAATGCGGGACAATTACAAATGGTGTTTCCTTTTCTCTTTACCACAGGCGGGTTAACCCCGTGTCTTTACAAGTTTCCGGACCACAGCCTGAGTCATGGATTTCCTCCGCTACACCAGCCCCTGCTGGCGGAAGACCCCACAACCTCGGAATTCAAGCAGGAACTCAGGAGGAAAAGTAAATTGGTTGAAGAGCCAATAGATATGGATTCTCCAGAAATCCGAGAACTTGAAAAGTTTGCCAATGAATTTAAAATGAGAAGAATCAAGTTAGGTACGCATTTATTAGGAGCAATACAGCAAACAACTTAGTTTGCAAAATCCTTCCTATATTATCGTGAAGTTTTTTACACTTTGTTTAAAAATCTAAGTTCTCATTCTGTATATGTTGTGGATTTAGTCGTTATGAAAATCTACAGAAACTTATCTCCTTATAAATTTTTAATAGCCTAAAGACATGGTTTTTTTTGTTTGTTTGTTTTTCTTCCGTACCAGGAATCGAACTCACGACCTTGGGCTTGCCAGGCAGGTGCTGTGCTGCTGAACTAAATCCCCAGCCCCAACACATGGATTTTAAAATTAATAGCACTTGAAAATTTTACCTACCTCAAGATTAATTCTTGCCTGTCCCTCTTATCTATATTTTAACTTCTGAATATATAATGCATTAATGTGATACAAAAATACGAAAGGGTGTGTCATGTATCCCTTCTGTTTGTACTTCCTGTTTACTAACATTAGTTTGTTCTTTCCAAAGCTGTCTTATACATATGCAAACAAATACATATATTCTTTTACACAGATATATTTGGGAAAACTTTCACTTTTCCTTGTTTTTAACATTTATTTATGTAGCGGAACCCAAGTCCTAAGCATCCTTGGCAAATGCTCTTCCGCCGAGCCCACCTCAACCTGTTTTTCTTTTCTTGTAGAGTTGTGCAAACTTTATGTAATGAACACATTGTAATTTAACCAGTGCTCTACTGATAGAAATTTCAGTGGTTTCTAATCTTCTGTTATTAAAAATACCATAATGAACATTGTCAGTCATTTTGCCCCTATATAAACATATATACAGGAAAAATATTAGAAGCAGAATTGTTGATCAAAGACTATGGATGTTTAAAAAAAAAGACTATGGATGTTTATAATTTTGATAGATGTTGCTTAACTGCCTTCTATAGAATTTATATCAATTTTCACTTCCAAGAACATCTCTTTCACTACCTTCAAAACATAGGGAATAAGTTTTGGGGGGTTGTTTTTGCTTACTCATTTATTTTCTTTTTTCTTTAATGATATATCTCTAACACTAAGATCAGATGAGATCGGGCCCATTCAGGGTAGCACAGCTGTAGACTCCAACACAAAAAACAGTACTTGAAATATGAAATAAATAGAAGTTGAAAGAAAAAGCACTATAAATCTTTTGGGTCTTTGAAATCAAATAAGTGAAAGTGGCACCTTATTGAAATTTCATTTAAAATTTTTCCAAGTATGAGAAAGAAGTATACTTCCTTGGGTTTAACAGTATTTGTATTTCGGGGGCTGGGGATTTAGCTCAGCGGCAAAGCGCCTGCCTGGCAAGCGCAAGGTCGTGAGTTCGGTTCCCGGTACCGGAGAAAAAACAAACAAACAAAAAAAAAAAAAAAAAAAAAAACACAAAAAAACAGTATTTGTATTTCCTCTTCTGTGAACTCTCAATTCAGAGCCATTGCTTATTTTCTGTTGGAAAATGTTTTAATATAAAAATCACTATAACAATTAACTTTGGATAAAATTCACATAGTGTATTTTTTGAAAAATTATAATTCAAACCTTTCCACTTGTAATGAACATTTTATATTCATATTTACTGATGGGTATCACATGTAATAATTTTATAACTATAGTACATAGCCTTAGGCTCTGAAATAATACGTAACTGCTATATGCAATAAACAGAGCAGTAGGCAGAATACTCATTTCAGTTTTCTATTTATATTACTGTGTTTCAAATGATATGCTGATGGCTTATTTAAGCTTATACTCTAGAAATGTTTATGACAATGAATAAAGCTCTTTTGCCTGGGGGTAGAAGCATCACCAAATAATGTAACAAATGTGCTCAGAGGTATGGATAAATTTGTGATCACAGCCTCATAACATGCTTTCAGAGAAACTTGTAGGTCTATTTGTACCTCTCAACAAGTTAGAATTTTCACTTATCTTTTAAATAGGAAATGGTATATCACCATATATTTTATGTATTACCATTGACATATTAAAAATGATAGAGCATATATCATCAGATATTTAATAATGACAAAAATAGGAATTTTAAGCATCTTATAAAGTATTTATGACATATCTATGCAACGACTAAATATTATGATCTGAGTTCTTTTGACTTCTAAAAAAATGCAATTTATTAACTTCAAAAAAATATTTTTTGATGCCCAGGATTATCCTACGCTAAACATTACTAAACAATTTTAAATTGCTCAAAACATATAATTTTAAAAGTATTTAACAGTTGAGAACAATACACAGATTTGAGTGACGGTGGATCAAAACGATGCTCCTTAAAAGCTAGAACTAGCGATCTCTGTTGTCTCTTCACAGGATACACCCAGACAAATGTTGGTGAAGCCCTGGCAGCAGTTCACGGCTCTGAGTTCAGTCAAACAACGATCTGCCGATTTGAAAACCTGCAGCTCAGCTTTAAAAACGCATGCAAGCTGAAAGCAATACTGTCCAAGTGGCTTGAGGAAGCCGAGCAAGTAGGAGGTACTGAACTGCCTCTGAAGGTTATGCCACAGTTTAACCTAAACATAATGACTGCATTTGGCAGGACTGAGGATAAAGAGGTTTGAGGGTTTTTATATCCATTTTCTCCTTGTGATGAAAAATAAACATTTTCTTACATTATACTAAAAACAAAAAAAGGGCAATGAAATGCACATGTAGAAACACGTTTGACAGAAAATAAACTATATAAAGAAAACTTCTAAATTAACTCAGTAAGTAGTGCAAAACTATTTTAACATACCTAGATTTTTTTGCCTCTTGCTATACTGGAGTAACAGCATGAACCAGTTTCACAAACTAGTATTAGTTTACAGACAGCATTTGTACACACCAATCTTACAAGCAACTGGTAGATGAGCGATTCAGTACAATAAAATTACATGCTCATTCGAATACTAAGGCTGGATAACAGCCTGGTTTGAGAGCATTTAAAGCAAATGTTCTAACAAAAGGTGAGAATATGATTTGCAGAAAGATGTTGCAAAATTAATATTTGTGCCTTAACATGTTTCCACGGAGTGTAACATACAATGAACTAGACTGCAAAAATTTAAGAGAAAACTACACGGTAATTTTATTTGCATTGTTTATACAGAAAACTTGATACCCCAAAATTATCCCTTTTGCACATTCCAGCTTTGTACAATGAAAAAGTGGGAGCAAACGAAAGGAAAAGGAAACGCAGAACAACTATAAGGTATTCTTTTCAGATACTAAAGTAGAGACAAAAGAGGAAGATATTTGCAAATGCAATCAGCATTTGGGTATAATACAGGTGCAATGTGACAATGTAAAGGGAATAAAGTCAACTGAAGAAACAAGATAAGCTAAAAATATAATTTAAAAAATTAAAGTGAGAAATGGAGTAGTGATTTTAAATGTTAGATAGAAATATGTTGCTTGATTCAAAAACATTTTTGCTTCAGAAGTGTAAAGGAAAAATGAAAATCAAATAATCACTGCTAAGACAGCAGTCAACTCTGCTGTCCTTTTCACTGTACGTTATCGCTCGCAAGATGGTGTCCATTTTACTAAAAATGACAAACCTCATCAGTATTTTTGTCTCTTAAAGTCAAACATGACCTCTTGCATTTCGACCCAGAAAGGTTGTTCATTTATCTTTTGTTTTTATGAGGTACACTTAGGAAATGCCACAACCCAGGTTTTAATTAGTTGGTCAATTGTCCACTAGACATTTCATATACTTTCAAAAACTGGGGTGATATTTACACCTACATGTGTTTAATTCCTTTTACAAGAATTTACTGCCCTCTTGTGGCACAAAATTGGATAAACATAAGAAGCATAAGTTCCTCTACTTATTTTTCCTGCACCTTGGTAGTGTTACTGCAAGTAAGACTTTTAGCAAATTGCATATTCATCTTTTGAAAGTATTTTCATAATCCTTATTCTTCACATCAATATTTAGAACACTCAAATTAATTTTGTTCTGCCCAAGCTTTACTAAAATAACATAACCTCACCTCATCCCACCCCTACAGTATTGCAGCAAAAGATGCTCTGGAGAGACACTTTGGAGAACAGAATAAACCTTCCTCTCAGGAGATCATGCGGATGGCTGAAGAACTGAATCTTGAAAAAGAAGTAGTAAGAGTTTGGTTTTGCAACCGAAGGCAGAGAGAAAAACGGGTGAAAACAAGTTTGAATCAAAGTCTGTTTTCTATTTCTAAGGAGCATCTGGAGTGCAGATAAAATTTTCTATCGCATAGTAGCCATTTTCCCCACTGTTTTTCCTACCTTTTTCTTCTCCAACAAAAGCGAAGAAGTTCCTTGGCTGGATTTAAAAAAAAATTTATACAATAACTTCTAGTATAACTGTTTTTATTTTAAAAATCCAAGTTTAAATTATATTATTTTAAAAGTAATTATTCTCAGAAGCCAGAGTATATTTTAAGCCAAAGATACTAAATGGAGAAAACCCGTGCACCTCCCCTACCCCACCCCTACCCTCAAACACAAGCATGATATGCACGTGGAGCTTTTAGTTTAAAATTCCTTTTCTACAGCCATTTTTAAAACACTTTAATCAGTAATTTAATGTAATTAAGGAATGTCACAAGGTAGATTCGATTAGAACTCTCATTAATCAATGTTCTGCCTATCATTAACTCTAATAGTTTGCTTGTGTTAAAAGTTTTGAACTTGGAGGTGTCTTAGAATTTTATTATTAGAACTCTAATCATCAGAATTGATACCTTTGAAGTTACTATTCAGGACACAGAGCCCATGGTACTTCAAGAGATCTGCGAAAACCCTTCTGTATAACCTGTTTCTTCTCCAGTATTAGCTTTTTGATGTTTAGCTATAGAAAATATGTAGGCTGGATGTATCAGCCAAGTGCTTGTGAGCATGTACCAGGCCTCGGATTAAATGCCCCGCACTAAAATGAATACATAAATAAATAAAAAATAAATCATGATCCATTATAAATAATAATAAATAATAAATAAATTATTCATGTGCCCGAAACTATTAGTTAATAAGCTGCAACAGAGGAAAACAACTGGATTGTCTGCTGTTAGTTCTCCAAGGTGGAGGAGTTTCCACTCACTGCAGACATGCACAGTTAAAACTATGTTTTAAAACACAGTTTACTTTTAAAATCGCAAAATCTAAAACATTATTTTGGTGATACATCAAAATATAAATATTCTCCAGATATATAGAAGGATATAGATATATATCTATAAATCTATCTATATAGATATACATAGCACTTTTGGTAGAACTGGTTAAAATCTGAATAAAAAAATTGATATACTGAACTTGTCAATTCTAGGAATTGTTTTCAAGGAGAGGTGTAAGAATGAACTTTCAAATTTTCAAGTAGAAACACACTGTAAAACTGGAACAGCATAATTTTGCAAGTTGAATATAAGTCTGGTGGGGATGTTTATCTAATTTATATAACAAAGTGAAAAAACTTCAGCCAAATTTTCCTTTATAATTACGCTCAAATCTCCTTTTTTATAATAATTGAATACCTGGCATAAGACGGGTCACATTCTATGAGGGTCACGTATGTATACGTATGCAAAACTAGCAGTTTTGACTACTAATAATCACAGATGTTACAAATAAAAAGACAGCTTTCCATGGCACGATGATCTGTGCCAAAGCACACATTCAACACCCAAGAAGTGTTACTTTTATTCAAGAGTACATTTTAAATTATCTGCCCATGTGGGTGTTTATGAGTTTTTTCCTCTGCTTCAAACACACACTGAGGAATTCTTTAGTTTGCAGTAAGCAGGGTCAGTATATCCATAGCTATATGCACTCTGAAGCAGGTAAACAGGAGCAAAATATAATGCAATGTAAGTCTAGCTTAGTGATATTGTATTTTAAATATGAATAGTTTAATATTTAATACAACCTGACTATATGTAATACACACACACACACGCATGTGCTTAGATCACCATCAGTATAAATATATATATGCTTAGATCAAAGCATACTTTTATCCAAAGCTCATTTTTCCAAGTTTACACACAATCAGCACTGGGAATCATCTTTTTCCCTAAAATGAATGCTTATGCTGCAATAACAATTACCTACTCTTCTAAATATTCATATGCTACTTATAAATGCAGTGATTTCAATGTAAATCTACTTGTATTAGTGAATCTTCAAAGTATTTTTCTAACTATGTAGACATTCTTCTATATATTGATGGACCTTTTAAAACAACAGAAAAGGATTAATGTAATTTAGAATCCTACACTGCAATTAAGCAAATACCAAATGTCATTTAATGCATATCAACATTTCATACTTTTGAAAATATCCATCAAAGACTGACTTCAGCCGTAGAATATTCCATTTTATGTCCTTGTGAGTTGTTCAGTAGCATGTCTTCAAGAACTCGGTAGACTCATTTTTTTTGAATGAGTAGACTCATTCAAAGAAATAAAAAGATTTCTTTCTCACTTATACTGATCAGGTATGAAACTCTACCTAGTAGAGGCAATGACAAACTCATTTGTATAATTTACCTTCCCATTTCTAATGCTGAAAGGTATCTGTCTAGTCAAAGAAATGTTTTTAATATCAGGGAGTGGGAAAATGCCTGTGTTTTCAAATTTTTGGTGGGTGGTGGGGTATGTATAGGGTACCTGAAATCATACTTGACAATCCTGAGGCTACCTTTAAAGCAAATTCAATCCAACTGATGCTGGCACTAAGTAGAGGAATGGATTTTGAATCCCCTTGCAAACTCAGCTTCCATAGAGATGAAACTGATCTTCTGCCACTGAAAAATCTTTCCATACAGAGTAATGGCATCAAAGAGAAAATCATAGTATCTTTTCAGACAAGGACCAAACTTGTTCTAACATAGGAGTCCCAAAAGCAGCTCATATTTAAGTTAGGCCCACACTGAACAGGCAAGAAGTGTTGCAGCTGGGCTTGGGGAATGCACATGTGGTCGAAGTTCCCTACGGACATGCCAAAGGAACTAAGCAAATATACTCCACTGCATAGTTCAAATAACAGAAAGGCCCCAGATCACGAGCTTCCCGGTCACTGTCCTGGGCCCCTTTCCACTAGCCACTGCACAACCAGGTGCTCCCCTTACAGAGCAAAGCGCAGAGTGTTCGGAAAGATCACCTGCCAAGAGGCTCTTCCTCATACCAGGTGACACCATTCCTATCATCCACACTGCATGCTGATGGTGTGCAAACTTGAAAAATGGCCTTATGGATAGAAGTATGGCTATCATCTAAGCACAGATATGTTTATACTGATGGTGATCTAAATATATGCATGTGTGTGTATATATATATATGAATGTAGTACATATATATATACACACACACACGTCAATTTTTTACACATTATGCTCCTAAATATCACCACACTTTACTTCTGATGTTCTGAAGCCTCCTCTAGCCATGACTTCTACATCTGGTAACGAACTATGACACTGGACTGCTTTTTCAGTGCTAGAGATATTGCCCTGCCTGCTTTCTTTCAGCAACCTCTCGTCATTTCAATACAAATGCTGAGAAAATCCTACTACCAAAAAGGACATTAGGGAAAGCGACTTTAAAAAAAAATTCTATTAGGTTGCCTACACCTTGTTATTAAATATTATTTCTTATTCTTTAAGAACTTTTACTTCTAGTAAAGGAAAGAGTAACGTTAAAATTTATGTTAATTACAAATCCACCAGCTAAAGCATTTTATGAATGACTCTATTTCTGGTCCAGAAGTCTTCTGTGGTATCCAGCTTTGACTGAAAAGACTTACACATTTAAAAGTAAAACTTAAACATCCTTGGAACTCCAGGAAAGAAATCATCAAATTAATTTACTGAGAAAGCCACCACTTCCTAGGCTTACTTCATTTACAAACATCAGCAATGTACCTCCTGTTAAGTCCTAAAAAGAAATTTTTTGTTGCTGTCATTAAATGTAAGTAGCAGAGTGATCTAACTTTACTTTCAAGAATATCATAAAGTTTGCTCTTTTGGAAATTAGAAAATATATCTAATAACTCTAATTTTAGTAGAAGCCAAAAAGAATAAAAGATGAGGAAAAAAGAAAACAGTAATAAATCTTTATTGAGTTTTTTTAACAAAATAATTTAAAAAAACCCACATGTAAACAATAAAGTAAATAAAGTTAGATGGCATTATTATATACATCCAAGAATCGAGACTTGTTCTAGGTTAGCATTCCATAATCCAGTACAATGTTCCACTTATCACTGCTCAGGGCCATTAGGAATTATTTAAGACTATCAACAATGAATCGCAATTTTAAAAGATAAAATGGTCTATGAATTCTCAACTAAAGAGCTTAGTTTTTTACCTCCCCTATCAATTTAGATGCTACATGTAAACTTGTCCTAAAACGTATTTGACTTTGTCAACATTAGTAAAAAATGTCCATTATTTCAAATAATCAGGTTACATATATTTGATCTCCTCCAAGAATGTTTTAGAACTCATGTGTCACAACAGTATGATCTCTCAAAGTGAGCCCTATTTTATTTCTAACTAATGTAGCACTCCATTTTTTTCTTGCCCTCTCTCTACATAAAACACTGTATTTTAACTAAAATACACTGCGAACACAGTAATACACATTCAGGCAGTAATTTCTGACAAAACTGTGGTTTATTTACCAAAAAAATGTTAAACTTTTACTTTAA
The DNA here is from genome assembly GCF_000276665.1 of Chinchilla lanigera. NCBI lineage: Eukaryota > Metazoa > Chordata > Mammalia > Rodentia > Chinchillidae > Chinchilla > Chinchilla lanigera. Next base: position 6,015,015 of record NW_004955407.1, read on the forward strand.
AAATTTAGGTCATGTACTCTCATAGTTGTAGTACTCAAAAATAATCTCTTCAATTTAGAGTTCAATATATGACTTAATGCAATTCTAAATTAAACAGAAATTAACTTGCAGTTTATATGGAGAAAAATCTTAGTTCTTGGAAGAAAGATCAAAATATACTGTTTTATTACAATAAACGTTATTAGTTCAGTCTTTTTCTTGCTAATTAAATTCAATTCACTTCTATAAGATGGACAAAACAACCCCAATAATTGTTGCAAGTTATCTCAATTTTTGTTTAAAACTAATTCTTTTCTGTCAGTTAAAGTAATTTAAATATGTGCACAATATGTTTGTGCTATGTAAGGCATGTGCCAAGCACATTTTGAAAGGTAATAACTTACCAAGTAGAATGTTCTCCCAAAGGAAAAAAAGGAAAAGCTAATGACAGTTTTTAAGACAGATGTTTAAATAGCACTCTTCTTTTAGATCATTTAAAAATAATTTGGCAATTCACCTGCCTATGGTCATAAAACATAATTGTTTACAAAGGCTAAGCAACAGATACAGAATCAGTGATATGCTTTTATTATCTTTACAAGTCTTCTTCAGTTGTTGCCTAGTGGCATTTAACAAGAATTTTGTATTCACTATGAAAAGATTTAGAACATGAACTGACACTAAATAATAGATATAATTTTTCTATGCCATGCAGAAAAGAAGTCAACTTTTTACACATCACACTTCTAAATAGTTCTAATTAAAATTCAAACTGTTTCCATTTTTATATCTTTGTCATTCTTTGGCAAAAGATTCAAAATAGCCACAGGAAAGGAAACAACTGTTCATTTATGGTCTTCATTTTTCCAAAATAAATGTGTTTTGTAAAAGGGATCTGCACCGTGCTTCCTTTATGCTAAATAATTATAAGTAAGCAAAACTACAATGACTTTTCTGACTAATCTACTCCTAAGGCTTTGAGTTGCCGTTCAATCTCTTCATCGGAGATTGAAGCCTTTGAAGTAGAGGCAGATGGTAAGCTTCGGGCAGCTGAAGGAGCTTTGGCCATCTACAAAAGTAAAGACAGAAACAGACAAAAAAATTGAAAAAAACAAAAACATGCATTAGTAAACACTTTGGCTACACCACAAAGGATATGCCACGAAGTAATTTACTTTTGAAACAAGTATAAAAACATATACAGGACACTAAAGGACAATCTGAAATAATTAGGTGACAGAGAAGATGATATTCGTACCTTTCCAGAGATTTCAATTCCAATTTCATCAAGAACTTGATTTACAATATCTTGGCTTTCTTCTTCATCATCAGAGCCATCAAAGATGTCATCGAGTGTGTCATTGACTTGGGAGAGGAAGGTAGAACAAAGCAGTTACTTTCAAACAGATTTTAAGTTTGATTTATATTTTTAGAGGATAGTATAATAATGTACACTGTTACAGTACAAAAGCCAAATTTGGGTAAACCAACAAATACATTTCAAATGTCAATGAAGCATGTGGACAAATACATTTCTAAGGTACTAAATTTAGAATAATGTTCACTTCAACACACAGTATTCTTTAACAAAATGAGTAGATTCTGATTTTTTTCCTTTAGGGTAAACTCAGTGGTAGAACACTTGCCTATACTTGACTAGCATCTTGTAAGGCCCAAGGTTTGATCCCTAGCACAGAAAAAAATCACCCATTTTGTAAACAAAACCTATGTGATATTCCCAACTGCAGGCATTAGGTATTTAAATTTGATTTCAAAAATTACAACCATTGAGCTGGTAGCTGTTAGACCTAACCAGGAAAAAATGAATCAATTATCCTATTAATATCTGGGAGACAAATTACTCCTTTTATACTTATAATCATGTTTGTACATCTCAAATTTTTATTCAAGATACCAGATTATTTTAATAAAATTAAAGCATTGATATTTTATTAAATTTGCCAAAAAAAAAAAAATGTCTGATTAACCTTGCAAGACTATTACTGCTATAATCCTGTCTTCTTCCCTTCCCTACCTGAAGTACTTATTCAATGCCTTCTGTACACTGGAATCATGTTAATTTGGGTTAAAATTATGTTCAAAGGCCTGGAGTTATATCTTATTTATCTTTGACAGTGGGCACCTAAGTGCCTTGCATGCAGTAAAAATACAATAGAAAAAGAGATGGAAAAAAATGAAGAACTTACTTCATTTTCAGTAGAAAAAAAAATAGAACACATTGTGGTACATAAAATGATAAATGTTCATACAAAGTCTCAGAAGGAAAAGTTTACATTCAGCTAGAAACATGTGACACAGTCCTGGAAGGATGCATATGATTTGACCAGAGATATGGTCTTGGTGAGGCAATAGGGAGGCACACAAGGAATATTAAATTCTTTGTTTGGTTACTTTTTAAGGTACACGAATAGGAAATGCCTAAGAAGGGAAATAATATAAACAGTGGGCCTATAACAGCAACTCCCCTGAGGTGATTACAGAGAAAGACACAGAAGTGACTAAGTCTGATCTTGTAATCATGTTAATAAGTGGGCACCGGGTAAAAGACCAAATGTCTGCTATGGAAATACTCTTTATCCATGGAATGCTCTTGGCAGGGGGTCTTAGTTTAGGACTGCAACAGTAACAAACCTATAACCTATGAATTTAATGAGTCCCTGGTGAATGTCACATAAGGTTAAGTGACTGCTTGAGGAATGAATGCTTTGGAGATATTTCACAACCTAAGTGATCCCTTTAATGGAAGATTATAAGCAGCCTCATGAGACTTGTTATCTAGACCTGTGGATCAGAGATCTTGTGCTGTCCCAGTTATTTCCCTACTTTACCTGTGCATCAGATGTTGCTTGTATTTTTGACATTAGTAAATACTGGTATCAGTAATGACATCTCATTTGTATAAACATGATTTGAAACTCTGATATTTTGTTAGCTCAAATACTATAAATACTAAGTACTAAAATAGTATAATATAAATACTAAATGCTATTGCTAAATACTAATACTAAAATAGAATTAGTATATTATTTAGAAAAGGCTAAAGAGCTTATGGATTAGAAAATAAAATATCATGGAATACAGTCTCTGAAGAAATAAAGTGAAGATTGAGACATGAAAAATAACTCATCTGTGTGTTACCTGGGTAACAATGAAGTAATTAGGGAGGTACAGAGTTCAGGTTAGAGTTTTTAAAGGTCTGAATGAAGAAGTGTTGCCGAAAAAAAATGAAAGGGGACAGTGGAGAACAACGACAGTAGTGGCATCAGAATTATTAAGAGAATCTTTTAAAAAAAGCATAACAAAGCTACAAAAAGATACTGGCAGAATGAAGATTTCCCAAAGATCTTGTTTCCAAAACTTGAATGTGAACAAGTTTGGAATAACATGGCACAATACAAATTTTAATTGGAAAATCTGTGTTCATTTATACTTTATCGTTCATAAAAATTGGTTAGTGTACTTTAAAAAGAACCAGGCAACCATAAGCAACTACTATTATTTAAAACTGATTTGCAGAGTATTAAAAAAAATGAACGATTATGGTAGATATGATACATGTATGATTAAATAAAGGCTTTTTTTTTTTTTTATTTGCAGTACTAGGGATTGAATCCAGGGTCTTCACACTCAGCTAGATCAGAATCCCTCTTTTTATGCTTTATCTTGAAACAGGGTCTCACTAAGTAAGCTAAATTGTCTCAATCGGGTTTAAACTTCTGATTCTCCTGCCTCAGCCTCCCAGAAGCCTTGGACTATAGGGGCATCTGACAATACACTCTGCTAGTTATATTGATTCTTTTTACCATACCTTAATGAAAATGTTAATTTTTCTAAAACCTGCTCACACTTGTGCAATCACTGGAAATCACATAAACTTTAGATACTGTGATCACCATACAAATGTCAGCTATTAAAGGTTGACAATGTTTCAAAAGCTTACAAAAGTCTTTTCAAAGTAAAGCCTTGAAGTAAAAACTAAAGAACTTTCAAAACTGTCAAAGGTGCACATACATACAGTACTATTATATCCCAGAAGAAAATGTTCTCTGAAATAAAATATTAGAGCGATAGTCAATGTGGTAATCATAGCAATTTAAGTATGTACTGTTTTATACACTAAGTGCTATTAAACTAAAATGTTAGCAGATAAGCAGCTAAACTGGTATATCCTTACATAGTTGTAAAACAAATATCTTTGTGAAACAATGATGCAAAATTCTGACATGTAAGAAGTGATTCAATATTGACTGGGGTGGTATGAAGACTCTTTTATCATTGGTGAAACAAGTACTTGTGTGGTTTTTCTGAGACAAATTTGGTAGCAATAAACAAAAGACTTACAAAGCTTAGTTAATACTCAAAGGATATTTAAGAAACACAAGGTAATATATAAACATATTTTAAGAGATAATCAAATACTTTGAAAAAATTTAAATAATCTTATTGATTAATCTAAGAAAGATTTGATAAATTAGGGTATACCAGTAACATGCAATATTAAACTTAAGTCATCTGTAGGAAAATGGATGAACCTTGAAACCATAAGTTACTTGAAACAAATCAGATACACAAACTTAAATACTGTAATTATTTTTAAGAAAAAGACTCAGATAAGATTTAAGGTTATCAGGATATGCTTATATTATACTTTTATGTTTTTGAAAAGCAAGGTAAGATTCACAACGGTATATATAACCTGATCTCTCTTATAGCTATAGGGAAATATAGGAGAGAAAAGTATGTGATCTAAGGGGTTGGGGATTTAGCTCAGTGGCACAGGGCCTGCCTGGCAAGTGCAAGGTCGTGAGTTCGATTCCTGGTAATGGAGAAAAACAAAACAAAACAAAAAGTACATGATCTACATCTGGGGTGTTAAGATAGATGAATTTTAAATGTCCAGCTTATTTTTATTGCACATTTTCCTACCATAACGCGTGATTACAAAAGGAAGAAAACTAAAAATTAAATGATGTGTTGAGAGAAAACAAAAGAGGAACAGCTCCATTTATTCCACCTCGAGTGCAAACAGATCTGCTGCAGGAGGAAAGAGTCAGTACAATTTGGAACTACTTCATTTATATGAGGAAAAACTACTCACTTCTTTCTGGTATGTTTCTGGTATATTAATCAATAAAATAAGACCGTTGAGACCAATATGTAATACAAATATGGCCTAACATTTTAAACTTTTCTTTCAAACAGTACTAGAACTCTGAGCTTTAAATATTGCTGACAGAAGAACACACTGAAGTTATGACCATGAACGTCTGTCTAAAAGCTTGCTCATCATCTCCTGTTTCTTTCTTCTGCCTTCTTCAGAATAGTAAATGAATCTGGCTAACTTAGAGATGAGGAAACTGAATATTTATATTGTGTCTTCTTAAACTTACTCATTTCTTCAGTCATTTCCATTTTCATGTTTTCCTTCTGGAAATTCTGCATTGTTTGTAACGTCTTTTGTGGGTCCATCTTCTTATTCACTGCCTGCATGGTCTTCAAATGTATGAAAAAATTCATGTCAGCTATTGTAAGTTTTTATTATGGGATAAAGCCAGAGGGAACACGTCAAATACAGACAGGATTCTAAAAGCCATATATCCAGTTATAATAAAACATAAAGTTTTAAAGTGTTAAGTACTCTGGAAAAACTACTCATTTACACACCATCTGTTTAACATCTATATCATACAGTCTAGTTTCAAAAGCTAGGCTGAACAGTCTACAAAAATTATATAGCAAAAAACATTATCAACATAAAACTCACCGCTATTCAAGTGAGAAAACTAAATTTATTATGTGGAAACTTGGTAATGAGTAAATTTGGAAGAATTTTTAAATTTTATTAATTTTCACTGCAAAGTTTATATAGAATATAAGTAAAAAGGTTTAGAGGATATACTAGCACACATATATATTCTATTAATATACTTTATACCTTACTTGAACTAAAATATGTGAAAAGAATTCTCTTACATAACTTATTAAAAAAGATTAATATGTTTTAGTATGACCAAAATTTACATGTATATGATGCATTATATCCACATGATGAAACACATGTATGTATTTACAGTTAATTTGATAGAATAGAAAATATACTTCACACAATCTATGTGCATAGTGTGGTTGAACTTTTAACAAATGACTTAAATCTAAAATGTTTGCCACCAGTCTCATGTGTTCTTTGGGAAGGTGACTGGACCATGGGGGTGCTATAATTATCAATGGACTAATCCACTGATGAGTTCACAAGAATGTGCTGTTAGGAGGTGGCTGGAGGGGTGGGTCACTGGGAGTAGGACCTCGAAGTGGGTATTCTTGATTTAAGGTCCACTTCTTTCTGCTTCCCAGCTACCGGCTGTGGTGGGTGAGCAGCCTTCCTCCACCACTCCCTTCTTGCCTTGAAGCCAGCCGACCATGGACAGACTCTCCCAAAACTGTGAGCCAAATTAAATCTCACTCCTTTAAGTTGCAGGTGTCAGATATTGTGTTTCATCAGTGAGAAAGCCAACATACATCCAAATCCCCTAATTCTCCAGTGCCTTTCCGTTGCTCTAGTATTAAAAGACAAATTCTATAATTTGCCTATGAGATGTAGTATCAACTAAAATCTTTAAAAGGCAGCGTCATCTGGCATTATTCCCCACTAAGCACACTGATTTTATTTCCTCACCTGTCATCTATGTCCTAGTCTCTTACCTGGAGTGCTCCTCTCTACCTGCTTTCACTACCAGTACTTCAGATTTTAGTTTATATACTATTTCTTAGGGAAGGAGCCTGATACCACAGATTAGAATAAACACTTTTTATATATCCCATCACTACAAATGAAAATTTACGTTTGTTTCAAATTAAATTGCTTTAACTGCAACTTATACTATCTAATAATACTAATAACAACTCACTATGTAGGCTAGAGTGGTCTCAAACTCAGTGAGCCTCTGGCCTTACCCTCCTGAATGCTGGGATTATGGGCATGTGCCACCAAGCCCACCTTCTTTGTAAATTTTTCAGAGGTTCAGAGCTAAGAGCTTGCCTTGAGTCTCAAAGGAGATTTTGGAAATTGCACTTTTCAAACTGCTAATACTTACGACTTTGATGACTCTTAGAGACAGACTAAATGCATTCTGCATGAGATGAACATGAGTCTTTCAGGCATTAGGGGTGGAATGTTTGGATCTGGGGATTTCCCCCCAAAAGCTGCATGTAACTGCTATGTTCACAGTTAACTTGCTGTTAGGAGGTAGGGCATGAACAGCTTCCTCCACCCAGGCACTTCATGTTATTTTTCCCTTGAAGACTACAAACCATGGATTGCAACTGCTGAAACTTGAACCAAAAATAAAGCTCTCCTCCTTTAAGTTGTGGATGTCAGGCAATGTGTCTTCACAATGAGACAGTTAATACAACTACTATTTTTCAAATACTTCTCTCTATGGATTTTTTTCCTTTTGCTTTTTATATTCATATTTATCTTTCTTATGTCTAGCACTTAGTGATACTGTTAAGACCAAAGTCTACAAATTCTTTCTGATCACCTATTCCAAGATCTGTGCAGTTCAATGAGCTTAGCACAGACTGATGTACAGCAGTTAGTTTCTCATTCAGATCTATGTTAAGCTACCCTCTTACATTGACGTGTAAAAATGTGTGTAAGTAAGGCCTTTATTTTAAACCCCTCTATACCAAAATATATGGTGTACATTAAAGAATACATTATTTATTAATTGAATGAAAGGCACAGATTACTCTAAATTCTATGGTAAAAACACTAAAGAGAGGAAGAAGAGATGGTAAGTTAACACAGATTCCTACAGATGTTACATGATACTTTTGAAAATATTTATGTCCTTCTGACACATAAATACAAGTGAATCACTTATGAGAAATTACTCATAAATAATCAGATATAATAACTTAATAAAACAAGCCTAAAACTCATGTGAGAATTTACAGAAAACGAAAACATGGTTTTAAGTCAATTTTGTAAACTCAGATGCTACATGTGACCTTGGGAAAATGAAAATATTCTTATTCTATACTAAAACATACCAACAGAGAATCTAGACACAATTACCTAGGCTACCTAGTATTATAAGTCATTTTACTAAAACTTAAGATTCTGTACCACATATTTACTAGAAAGTACTTTTAAATCTAATCCATGAATAGTTCCCAGTTAAGCATCTTTCACAAGGTGATAAAACCGGAAAACAGGCCCTCACTTACCTTTGCTGTGGTAGACATTGCTCCAGCCATCTTCATCTGAGAATTCATCACCTTCGTTTGTGTAGACATAGAAGTCACCTTTGAACTTACTGCAAAAGTTCTTGTTTTCTGTTTCCGTAGATGTACGAGCTGTTTGGCCAAAACCCTACAAGCTTCTTTGTTACCAATCTTGGCCATTTTCTTAATTTCTAATTCCTAAGAGAAAAAATAAGAAAGAGGAATAAAATTATTGAGAGTTCTCAATAATGTATTTCTGAAGAACAAATCTAATATATAAATAAAATACGTATTTTCCACTTCAAAGAGACTACTATAAAGTCATAGAGAAAGTCACTGAAGAAGGCTGTTTATTCCACATGTTCACTGGAAAACAAGTAACTAACACTGTCATCCAGGAGTACAGTAAGCCCCAGCTTAGGAAGGAATTCTGTTCTGAGAAAGCATTCATAAATCAGATTTATTTGTAACCCAAAAAAGTGAGATTTATACAGAGCACACCTGTGAATCCTCTACACTACCTCTATGAAAGTTCACAACTAGAATGTTCATGAGTCAGGGACTTACCATGTAAAGTAAGTGTACAATACAGTACATACACAGATCCCAGAATAGAATTTTTTTAAAAATCCAAAAAGGTATGAAAGAGAGTCAATGGGACAGAGCAAATAAAGAGAAAGGTGGCAGATTTAAAAGCAGTAATATAGATAATTACAGGACATTTCATGAAATGGTCCATCTTATACCTCAATTAAAAGTGAAACTGTCAGATTAGCTAAAAATACCAACCAACTATGCTAGCTCAAGATACCAACATTAAACACAAAAGCAAAGCTGTATATAAAGCAGAAACATATATATATATATATATATATTTTTTAAACACATCTACAAATCCAGAGTGGGTACAATAATACCAGATCAAACATAACTTGTGAACAAGGACTATTACCAGAAATAAAAAGGAGTATTTCATAATGATAAAGGAACCAATGCACAAAGATATAAAGATAATCCTAAATGTATTTATGTACAAAAACTAAAAGTCTTTCAAATTGCATGAGCACAACTCACAGAACTGAAAAGAGAACAGACAAACACACAATTAGCAGGAGTGGAATTGATGACTTCTCTCTTAAGAATACTGCTACAACTGTTATAAGTACAGTAGTCTCCTTTTATCCACAAGAGAGATGCCCCAAGACATGTACGTATGTGTGTGTGTGTGTGTGTGTGTATATATATATATATATATAGTATTTTTTCTTATACTATACATACATACCTATGACAAACTATTACCTTTTTACTTAAAGATGAACTTATGGTTTTTTTCATCATATATAAATTGCCAGCATCCTTATTCCTGTGGTTTGAGTCCATTATTAAGTAAAATAAGAGTTATTTGAACACAAGGAATGAAATACTGTGATAATACATTTGTTGACCCAAATGGCTACTAAGTGACCAACAGGTGTATACAGTGTAGATACGCCAGAAAAAGAGATGATTCAATTTCCTGGTAGGACAGAGCTGAACAGCATGAGATTTCATTACACTGCTTAGAATGGTGTACAATTTAAAATTTATGAATTGTGTATTTCTGAAATTTCCCATTTAATATTTTCAGATCAGTTAGTTAATCATGGGTTAAGAAACTGTGGAAAGTAAAACCATGGATAAAAGCACTACTATAGCCGAAAAAATCTGTAATGATATAGAAAACTTTAAAAAATACTATCAACAAATTAACCTAATTTTTAGAAGAAATTCTATCACTAACAGTAGGATATATATATTTAGAAAAATTTTTATCACTAGCAGTAGAACATATATCCTTTGTAAATATACACTAGACAATGACAATCACCAAAATACTCCATATTCTGCATCAGAAACAAGGCTCAATACATTTAAGAGTATTAAAATCATACAAATTATGCTCCCTAACCTCAATGAAACTAAACTGTAAATTAATAATGAAAATGTAAAACGATAATCACAAGTAAGCAGAAATTTAAAAATATCTTTCCATGTAAGATATGGTTTTAAAAAGCAGAGAAAATGAGATAGTATTTTGAACTGAATAAAATGAAAATGCAACATATAAAAATGTGTGAGTTGCTGTTAAAATAGTTCTTAGGAAAGAACATTTGAGGGGCTGGGGATTTAGCTCAGCGGCAAAGCGCCTGTCTGGCAAGCGCAAGGTCGTGAGTTCGGTTCCTGGTACAGGAGAAAAACCAAAAAAAAAATCGTGAGTTTGGTTCCTGGTACCGGAGAAAACCCAAAAAAAAAAAGAAAGAACATTTGAAAGTTCATATTAAAAAAAAATGAATACCTCAGAAACTTTAACATAAAGTAGAAAAGCAAATTCAACACAAGATAAGCAAAAAAAAGGAAATTACATAAACAAAGAAAGTTATAAAGTAGGAAAGAAAAATCAGTACAAAAAATCAGTGAAATCAAAGTTTTTTTTAACATACCAATCAAACATATCTATTCCAATAGGTATAATGATGAAGGAAAAAAAACCACGGCGGAGAAAGAACACATACATTACACATACTGCGAAGGAAAAGAAGGGCCTCACTTTCTGTATTAAAGATGCTAAAAACATAATAAGGGAACATTATATTTTAAAATTTAGTAGCAATTGACAAATTGCTTAACATCCTCAAAATACCAAAGTTCATTCAGCATGGCAGATAACCTAATCACTATTTTTTAAAAGGTTATAGTTTAAAAACATATCTACAAAGAAAATTTTCACTCACAGAATGAATCCATTTAAGAAAGTATATACAAATATTCCTAGAAAAAAAGAGTGAAGGACACTTGTGAAGTCATGTTGTAAAGCCAATAATTATTATGCTAAATTTGCAATAAAAAATACTACCCAAGAAGAAAAAGAATCATTTTCTTTCATAAATATAGATACAATAGTCTTTTAAAAATTTCAGCAAAATATGTCTTTATTCCTGATAAAAACTAGCAAATCATGAAGTTAGGAACTTCCACAACCTGGAAAATGGCATGTACAGAAAGTCTATAATTTATGTACTTCATTAAAAATGACCGAACCCCCCCTTTAGTAAAAAGATAAGAGCATCTGTTCATAGCACTTCTATTCAGCTCTGCACAGGCCAGTGGCAGCAAACCTGCAGTGTATGTGCCGCAGAGGACACACAGAGCCCTCTCTGTCACACAGGAGCCATGTCGCCCTGCACTGTCCCAGCACCACAGCACTGGATCAAAAAGCTCAGTGCTGCCTATTTGTGATAAATAAGTGGGTTTTGGGTTGCAGTTTGGGCACTCAGTCTCTAAAGGTCCGCATCATGGGTACGGGAGTGTTAGCTAGTTTAAAAAGTTAGGGGAAAAAAGTTACAAATTGTAAAGATGTAAAGGTTTATTTATTCGTGATGACATGATTATGTAAAAGTCACATGCAATCTACAAAAAGGCTAGAAGAGTAGTAAGTTTAGGAAGGTTACAGGATTCAAGATAATCATACAAAAATTTAGTGTATCTATATATACCAGCCAAAAAACTCAGAATTGACTTTCTTCTTAAAATGACATTTAGAATAAACAATATTAAATTAAATATTTAGGGTAAGTACGACAAAGGAAGTACGAGACTTACATACTTACAAGAACAAAACATGGCTCAGAAAAATTAAATAAGACCTAAGTAAATGAATATAGGGCCAAGGATTTAGCTCTGTGGCCTAAGCACCTGCCTGGCAAGTGCAAGGTCCTGAGTTTGATTCCCGGTACCAGAAAAACCCAAAAAATAAGAACAAAAAAGTAAATGAATACGTATGTTCATAGATTGGAAGACACTGTCAAGATGTAAATTCTTCTCAAATGGTTTACATATATAATGTAAAATCTAAATCAAAATCTAACTTTTGGTGGAAGTTGATAGGCTTACTCCAAAGAAGCACATATGAAAAGAATCTAAACTAGCCTGAACAATTACGGAAAAAAATATAAAATTGGATAATTAAAATTTTTTAACCCTTAAGATTTATAATGAATGAATTATAGTAAAAGCAGTTTGATATTAGGTTAAGAATAGTGAAATAGATCAATGAAATAGTGTGGACCTCAGAAAATATGCCTATACACACTGGACAACTGATTTTCCACAAAAATGAGGCGGTGTCAATAACAAATTATGTTGGAACAACTTAATTTCAATATGTGAAAATGAAGCTGTTTCCTGATTTGATACCATGTTAAAACTTCAATATGGTTCACAGTTATTTCTTTTTTTTTTTTTTTTTTTTTTTTTTTTGGTTCACGTTTTACATGTAAGAGCTAAGAGTAGAATTTCTAAAAAAAACAAAACAAAAGAAAAAAATATTTGTGACTTTGGGTTACACTACGATTTCTGAGGGCACTAAAAATACTAGCAACAGAAGAAAAAGTACTAATAAACTTACACCATATAAAAGTTTCAAAAATTTAATTAACAAAAGAAAAAATTCCCTTCTCAAAAAAATAAAACTTAAAAAAGTAAAAGACAAAGCCAAGAATTTGGAAAGGATATTTGCAAAACACATACTAGTACATAATAAAGCACCTACTTCCACAATATATAAAGAACTACTTCAATAAAACAGGTTGATGAAACATATGGATAAAATATTTAAATATGCACTTTTGCCAAGAAGGTATGTACATGGCAAATAGTTATATGAAATTAGTTATTTGGGAAATGTAATTTAAAATGACAATCTACTAAACATCCAACATAATGACTCCAATGAAATAATGAACTCCAAGTATGTAGAACAATTATAATTCTCATACATTGCTATTGGAAAAAGTAAACACTACAGATACTTTAAAAATTGCTTAGCATCTGTTTATATGATTAAATATAGGCTTACTCTCTGACCAAGTAATCTCACTCTTAGGAATTATTCAAAAGAAATGAAAATGTGCTTGCATGAAAACTTCATCTGAATGTATGTAGCAATATTTTTTTCAAAATAATCAAAAACCAGAACTCAAATGTCCTCTGGTCAGAAAATGGGTAAACTGTGAACATGCACAGAACAGAATAACATCCATAAACAAAAAGTAATTAATATGATACAAGTAACCGCAAAATAATTATGCTAAAAGAAGTTAAATAAGGAAAAGTTCATATATGACTCCTGTAATGGTCTAAATTTATTGAGGGTTTGAGCATCAGCACATTAATTTTCAGAGATGGGGTCTAAAACGAGAACTGGTTCATGAAGGCCCTGACTTCACTGATTTAATCCATGGGTGAGCTCACAGCTTGAATGGGTTAGAGGGAACCCAGCTGGAGACTGCAGGTCAATCAGGGTGTATCTGAAGAGATACCCTGTCTCTGCTTCTTTTCCCCTTCCCAGAAATGAGCTTCATGGCTACACTGAGGTGAGCAGGTTTCCTCCACTACTGCCTGTCTATCATGTTTCTTACTTTGCGCTGGCTGACCACAAACTAAAATCTTCCTCCTTTCAGTTGTATGCATGATGTATTTTGTCCCAGCAATGAAAAGTTCACTAGCACAATTCCATTTTCATGGAATTCTAGGAAAATAAACTCATCTACAGTGATAAGTCAGTTTTTGACTCACTGATAAAACGGGAGACAGGGAAGGATAGTAGGAAGGATTTAAAAAAGTATTAAGAAAAGTTTTGGGGATGATGACTATGTTTATTACCTTAACTACAGTAGACTTCAAGTATTTATTTGTACATTTCAGTATGTACAATTTATTGCAGTCAATTGGACCTCAATAATTCTGCTTTATAGAAGATTTGAGGCAACATATTAAAAATAGCATAAGGAATATTTAGGATGGACCAGGTCAGCCTATTAAAACAAATTCACTGTCAAAGACACAATGAACTTTAAAATATCAAGTAAGATACCTAAGAGTTAACATAATTTTTTTTATACCTCTCTCTTGGCTTTGCAGGACTATTTTATGTTTGCTATAAACTAAGGAAGTAGTTTTAAGAAATACTTCTTCATAAACATTGATGATTTTTAAAATCAGGAATAATTTGATTATATAATCAGCAAAATACACAGAATTCTGATAAAAGTCAGCATAGAGTCTTCCGGCTGGCTAGCTTCCTGCCTGGTGGCTCCC
>NW_004955407.1:6030858-6047365 GCF_000276665.1 Chinchilla lanigera
ATTTTTCAATAGGTCACTCATGTATAGCTCTATTTATTTTCTTTAGAAGCCACTTTGAAGATACCAAAGTATAGCACAACAACTCTTGATAATCTCCTACCTCTTTTGTCTCTATTATTTGTCTATCTGTTTTCCTGAGAAACTATTTTGTAGATAATAATATGTAAAACGATAACCATTGATAATTTCTTACCATTTTGTCTGTAATTTGCTAAGTCCGCCCTATTATGTTATCCTTCTTTTATTCTTTAAAATAATAAAAAAAAAGTCAGCATAATGACACAATAAACGTAAGCAGAAAACTCAAAAAAGCATTAAATGCTAGTTCTTATTTAATTCACTTACCAACTGCCAAGCACCATTTTCCTATTTTGCTAATTACTTTAACTGTGATTTCCAAATTTGAAAAGTTAAAGTGAAATTTAATGTTCTACTTACCAGCTGTTTTTCTTGTTTCTCTAAAGCTGCTCGATCTCTGATTATAGCCCTCTGTGTACCTCGTAACTCTCGATTCTGCTCCTTTATGACATCTAAGAGAACCACAAGAGAAACCTACATTTATGGATGTGAAATATTGTTCGATACCACTGAAAATACTGAACCAAGAGACCACAACAAAAGAGAAACCTTGACTTACTAGATGTTAGATATTTTTCCTTCAGTTTAATATACTAAAAACTTAGTTACATATTAAAATATGGGTTATAAATATTGAGAGAACTGAATTGACAAATCAATACAAAGAACTGAGAAAAGACAAGTACAAATATGCTACAGTTGAACTTTAACCAGAGTATATATCACAATAAAGTACTCTCTCAGAGAATTCATTACCATACAATCTTACATGACATACATATATACGTGACACACACAAACTTTTCACCTCCCCTTTACTCAGTAATGTATGAACTACAGAAAGGAAGAAAGATAATATATTTTATTATTTTTTTTCCTACAGTTAGTCCTAACAGACTGAAACATACCTTCCAATAAGGCAGGTATGGATTTAAATTATACTTTTGCTGCTTGATTATTATACAATTACATTTTTAACAAGTTAGTTAACAGGTTTCTTATTTATAAAATAAGAACTATTTTAATATAACATTAAAAATTCCCTGATATAGTGTAAATATCTGCTCAAATATAAGGTTTTTGTAATTTATCTCAATTCATTTAGATTCTTTATTTCTATCTTTTGAAAAATGGAAATATTACTCCAGCCTTGATAGATGCAATTTAGGTTATTTGCTACTACATAAAGACAGCTTTAAAATATGACAAAAATCAATGTTAATTCTTTCTAACACTGATCACTTTTTGACAGGAACTTTAAGTGCTTTATGTATTATATAATTTGAAGATTATAATAATTTTATGCTGCTAATGTTTCTATTTTATATATAATAAAATTGAATGGTAGGAAAGTTAAATAGTTTGCCTATGTCACACTGGTGAAAAGCAAAAACAGTATATTTGGACCCAAGCATCTGTCTGTCAACCAGTGATCTTAATCACTTCACTAGAGCAATATTTTAATGAAAAGGGAGGTTAAAAACATCAACAATAGAAAAATCTCTTCATCATTTTTGAAGAGAACATTCAAAGTGATACAGTCTCAAGACAAAATAATTATTATTTACTTTTGCTATTGAGTTTTGAAGTTCCTTCTATATTCTGGATATCAACTCCTTATCAGATATATAGTTTATAAAATGTTTTTCTTCTATAGGGTGTCTCTTCACTCTGTTGCTATCACTTTGAAAAATCTCTTCATCAAGGAAAATATCTCAGCTATGTTTATAAATTAACTCAAAAAAGATCAATGACTCAAATAGAAGAGCCGACACTGTAAAATTCTTAGGTTAATAAAAGAATAAATTTTTATGATCTGGGATTTTGCAGTGGATTCTTAGAACAATGAAAGCATGAGGAACAAAAGACATGAAATGCATAAACTGGACTTCATAAAAATTAGGACAGGCAGGAAAGGACATTACCAAGTGAAAAAACGATACAATTGCGAAAAAGTACATACAACTGGTACACAGAATATATAAATAATTATAACTCAAAAACAAAAGACAAGCCAATTTTCAAAGGGACAAAGGGCATTCCTCCCAGGAAGATAAGAATTGATAAACACATTTTTAAAGACAAGGAAATAATTAGTCTTCAACAAAATGACATATCACTTCATACCCACTAGAACAGCTATAATAAAAAAAGAAAGAACAACTTGATGAACGCATGAAGATTGCAACCCTTATACACTGCTAGATAACAGTTTGCTGATTCCTTAAATAGCTGAACATAGGGCTAGGAATGTACTTCAGTGGTAGAGCACTTGCACAGCATGCATGAGACTCTGGGTTACTTTCCCCACATCATAAAAAAAGTTAAGTACAATTACTATATGATCTTACACAAACGAACTAAAACATAAGAAACAAAATCCATGACAAACAAATGGGACTAAACTAAAACTCTTCTGCACAGCAAAAGAAATATCAACAGAGTGAAGAGACACCCTACAGAAAAAACAAATTTTATAAACTATATATCTGATAAGGAGTTGATATCTAGAATATATAAGGAACTTCAAAACTCAATAGCGAAAGTAAATAAATAGTAATTATTTTGTCTTGAGACTGTATCACTTTGAAGGTTCTTGCTTTGATTTGTTTATGTTTGTGATACTGGTATGCTGTTCTGTTCTATTTCTTTGTTTCTCACTTACTACTCTCTTTAAAATAAAAAAGAAGTCTTAAAAAAATACGGAACAGACATAAACAAATACCTCAGAAAAACATATACAAATGGCCAACAGGTATGTAAAAAATGATCATCATCAATAATTACCAAAAAAACCACAAATTTAAAGCAGAGTAAGATATCACTTCATCCCAATAAGAACAGCTATTATCAGTAAGACCAGAGATAACTACTCGTGAGCATGTGGAGAAAATGGAAGCCCTACGTATTACTACAAGAATGTAAATTAGTACAGCTGGTATGGAAAACAGTATGGAGGTTCTGCAAAAAAATAAAAATAAAACTAATGTACAATCTAAGACTCTGGGTATATAGCCAAAGGAAATAAAATCAGTATGCCAAGGAGACATCTCCATTTCCATATTCATTGTAGCACAATTCGAAATAGCTAAGAAAAGGAAACAATTTAAGTGTCCATTAAACGATGAATGGATTTTTTAAAAATGTGATAAGGCACACAATGGAATACTATTCACCCATATAAGAGAATGGGACTCTGTCTTTTGGAACAACATGGAAAGAACTAGGGTGAAAGTAAGTGAAAGAAACCAGGCACAGAAATTCAAATACCACATGATCTCCCTCTTGTGGAATCTAAAAATGTTGTTCTCATCGAGACTGAAATGTAAGGGGGTGACAAGAGGTGAGGAAAGGTTGATTAATGGATATTAAATTACAGTTACATAGGCTCAAGAAGCTATTCTACGCTATTTAGTTGACTTTAGAAAAGAATAATATACTGTATGCTTCAAAAAATTAAAGGATTTTGCAAGTTTTCACATGAAATGATGTTTGATAAGACAGATACATTTAACCTTATTTGAATATTATCTAGTATGCAATGTATTGAAATTATCACATAGTATACTTCATTATGTATAATTTTTATGTATCAGTAAAAACAAAATTTAAAAATACTGAAACAGGCACATAATTATTTATAGCACTATTTACAATGAAACAACTTGAAAGGTCATGAACCTATATGGACAGATAAACATTTGTGGTATGTTCATAGAATGGAACATTGCTGAGCTATCCAAACAAATGAAATGTACAACCTGGATAAACCTAAAATATATTATGTTAAGTGAAAGGGGTCAGATATGAAAGATATTATGACTATATAATACTCAGATGAAATACCATATCCAGAATAGGTAAATCCATAAGGTGAAAAGCAGTCATAACTAACACTCTGTTGTGAATGTACTAAAAACTAATGAATGTTCACTTTAAAGTGGCTGATGATATATGAATTTCTCTACAACAAAAACAAGGAAACCAGTATCATTATCTTTATTAGGGTAAATTATAAGTCATATCTATCACATAGTATCATAGTTACAATTATTTAATCGTTGTTATAATTACATCCTTGATAAAATCAAATAAACTATAAGAGTTTCTGAATAAAAATTAAAATAAGCCAGAGCTCCTGTTATCTTATATACTGTATAAGACATCTATTTTCCCTCCTTTGTTTACCTTGTTTTTCAATTCAGTTAAACTGATAAGGCTTTATTGTTCATGATTTACTAAGGATGCATTCTATATGCTGCAAAAATACAGAAGTAGCAAACCATAGTGCAGAGGTAAAACAAATCTCTGCTTCACCCTCTGTAGGTTCATAAAATGAAGTGACGAAGATTTAACAAGAGCAAAGGCATACAGATGTACTCATGTGCCAAACTCGGTTAAAAATCACAGCACAGGGAAAAAACACAAGACTGATTATCTACTAGCTCTAAATTACTTAGAAATTGTTTATTACATGAATACACACTGCCAGTTTTTAAGGGGGGAAATCTATTTTAGATTATTTCCTACATTTATTATGCAGATAATCCTTTTTATAAAAAGCTATTCACACAACCGAGATATCAATGTTTTATGGGGCATTGGTTAGGATTCTAATATAAACGAAATGATGTATTCGTTTGCTAGTGTTAAATAAATACTATAGGAGGTCATTATTTTGGATTAACTTCCTGCACTAGTCCCCAAAAGTCCAGACTAGAATTCAAAATGGAGGCATTCATGCTAACATTAATCTGATCTTCTAACAAATCAGGAAAAACTACCAAATTTCACAAACAAGCCAGTTTCTATAAAGGAACTTCTCTCACTTTTAATCCTTACAAAACAAGTAACCTGGAATAAAAATAACTAGACTGTCAAGTTTCTATTATTCTTTCTCCATGTCCCCATTTTGGTAGGAAAGTCATTTTGAAATGACCAATCTGTTCTTTGGTATTTTTGTTTGCTTCTTTCTTCTCTTTTTGGCCAGGCCTTTTCCTGTTTATAAAAACCAACTTCCTTTGTTCAGCTTATTGGAACTTATTCTGTTTTGTGAAATGAAAGTCTACCTGATTCTTGATTTCGTTTGTGGGAGGAATATGGGAAGGTTTGGAGATGTTACCTAGAAATGCCCATGGTGTAAGTAGAGCTTGATGGGCAATTCTGTTGGGAATCAGAAAATCAGAATGCTAACAAAAATGCTGAAAGTAAAGAAAGCTTTGTAACCAAGCTCCTGAAGTTACAAACAAAAGCAAGGACTCTACTGGAAATTGTACTAAGGGTCATTTTTCATTCTGGTAAAGAACTTAAACTAATCTTCATTTTCCACATGTCCTGAGACTTTGGAAGATACTAAGGATAAATATGGTAGATCGACTGATCTGGGGGAAAAGAATTCAAGGCAGTCCAATGTTCAGACTGTGGCATGGATATTGCTGGCTGACCTTATGCAGATTTACAGAGAGAAATGAGGGCAAAAACCAAAGCAGAACAATTTCAAAATCTTGAATTTTGGATCCAAAGGAACAAGGATCAAAGTTGGGGCTCAGAAAGGTTGTAATTACTGAAGAGATTAGCACAATTAAAAAGAAATCGAGCACTCTGTACAGGGAGCAGAAGAAAGATACCTTCAGAGTTTCAGAAATTAGCAGGACCCCATCTTTCATAGGCTCAGGGGTGTACACATGTAAACTTTTCATTTAAGAAGAGTCTCTGGACTGCCTGCTTCGGAAGAGTCTCCTAGGGAACTCGTTTCCCCAGGATTCATTTCATTGTGCTCAGCCATGTAGGCACTTACAGGACACCACGGCCATGGTTCAATGGGTCCTAGGTACTGCTTCCACTGACAGTAGACCTTAGACATCATTCACGTGATGCACGAGTTGTGCTGTCAGGGAGGCTTTGAATGGTAATTCAAAGGAATGTCTAAGAGGCAAGGAAAGAATCCCCTGAGAAGGTAGTATGTAAAGCTGTGTGAATGAAATCACAGATATAGTGAAGACCTTAGGAAGCTGGAGATGCCAGAAACATAGCGTGTTTGTCAAGGAATGCTGCAGACCATGAGTGATGCCATCCCAAGAGAGAGGCAATGTGAGATGCAACCAGCAAGTCCATACTAGAGGGGCTGCCTAAGCCACCATATACTTCAGATACCAGATACACAGTTATGGAACTAAACATCTGCCCTGCTGGCCTTGCTCTGATCCTATTTTTCTGTCTCATATTTCTCCTTTTCAAATAGAAATATTTACTCTCTACTGTATTTTAGAATTATTTAACTTAAAAAAAAATATTTTTTACAGTGGTTCACAGCTAAGAATTTGCCTTAAATCTCAGAAGATACTTTTACTTTGGCTGTTGAAAAACTCTGGAACTGCTGAGACTTTGAGAAAGAAATTACTGCATTTCTACTGTTCACAAGATAGTTTCATCATGTTAGGTGGAGTCAATAACTTATTGCTAGTTTATCTGGAAAGTAAGTATAGTTCAAGGAGGTATGTTTGGGTGTCAAGTTGCCCAAGGAATTAGCCAATTCTAGGTATGTATAGGTGTGTCTTGGAGGAATGGCCTTGCACATTGTGTATGTCCCCTGGCTCCTTCCTATCTGGCACTTTTACTCTGCTCTGCTTCCTGGAAACCATGAATTAAGCAGTTTCATTATATCATGTTTGCCTTCCATGATGTTTTGGTCTTACAGTCAGCTGACCATAGACTTATGCCCCTGTAATCACAAGCAAAATTAAACCCTTCCTCCTTCAAATTGTGAAGTTGTGGGTGTCTGGTGTAGTGTCCCAGTAGTGGAAAGCTAACACAATAGGCAAGTATGATAAATTTTTAAAAAATTTTTATCTTTCTCATGGCTTTCTGTCATAAAGGACCTAAAATTCTTGGAATGTCTTGAATGATGAGAATGACTTTTATTCATTCGGAACAAGCTCCTTTCCATCACATCTGAATATACGTTAATATGGGAACAGGGAGTCCATAACATAAAGAAGGGGCTAGATATCAGAAAAACCAAACATTTAACTTTATGCCTCACTTCTTCCCACTTACCTGATTTCTAGTGATTTTCTCATTCTAGTAAATAATCAACCCTGACATGTGAGCTGCAGGAACACCTGGTCAGAAGTATAGGTGGCAAACTGGGACTTCCAAGCGGCATGTGAAGTGGGAAAGTCCCATGAGACTAGGGCTAACCTTAGAACTACGGATCATGTTAGAATTAAAATGTACTTTTGGATACTCAGTTGGGGTTCAAGACTCTGAGATTACAGAGTAGAAGTGTTACCAAAACAAATGTATCATGACAAAACCAAACAGAAAATCTAATCATAATAGTTTGATTCTACTTTTCAATTTTACTTAACGATGTATATATTAACTGTCACTGTATATTAGAGAGGAAAAAATAAAATTAACTACTGTATATTCCACAGCCTCATAGCTGTTAATAAGACTTATTAATATTTAAACAGTTCCAAGCTATAAACTCCAAGAACCTAATGTTACATACTAAAACATAATGACAACACTTTAAAACATATTATGGTAAGTAGGAAAAGACAGTAAAACATCTTTTCTTTATATGAAATAATAGGAATAGCCTATAAAACAAATTATGCTTTAATTTTTAAAAAACAATTATTACGGTAAACTCACATGTAATGAGTGGTTTGCTAATAATTCAGACTATAGAGCATCAATAAGGTTGAGACATTTTTAGTGTTTTTAAGCCCAGGTTTATTTTCCAATAGATTTATTTCTTACTAGTTCAAGAGTAGGGAATATATAGGAAAAGAAAGAAAATCTGAGATCCTCTAAATTTATAATTACACCAGCTGGAGGATGAAGGGGAGGAGAATGAGAGTGTTTAATGAAGAACAAAATAACAAAAGACTGTTTCACACTCTTGAATGTTAAAACCTTAACCTAACTCTCATTCCTACTTCCTAGGAAACACTGCACCCTGCTTATAAGTCCAATCTAAAAGCAACAATTACTTCTTATGGAATGTTTTCCTATTCCAAAACTTTCCCTGAATCATATTATCCTGATCCTCTTATCTAAAGCCAATAAAAAATGACTATGCTTTCATTGCCTAAATTTTCATTACAAAAACACTACTTCTAATCAGTGACCATTTCCAACTGCTATCTAGCCTAGCTGCTCGAAGGTGGAGAAAACCTATCCCACGACCTGGTTCTGTCCCAGATAGCAACTATAAAGGCTCAAAAATTACTTTATTTCAGTGATTCCTTGGTCTCAAGAGTTTTAACAACATTTGTTTGTCTGTCTGTATCTCTGTTTTAGGTCATAATAAATACTATTACTTAGTAGTAATTTAAGTGAGTACAAACACATAATAAAATGTAAAAGATTTGACTAATAGGCATATTTAATATGTTCCTTTGAAATATATAATAAAATCTACTCACTATTAAGAAAAGTGACTGATAATATTAATCATTCAAATAATCCGCTAATTCCCTTGTAGTTTTCTGCTTTTAACAGGAGCCATTCCTTTGTAAACGGTCCTTTGCAAGGTTCTGTCCCTCCCTTTGCGTGCAAGGTTATTTCTCCTGCCCCTGCCTCTTGCAAGGACTGAATCTCCTCACTTTTTGCCCAGCATACTAAATTCTAAAGAGACACCATACCTAAACAATTAGAATGTTAGCTGATAAATAAGCTTCCTTTAATTACAGAATACAGAACATCTGTATGTGTATTGTCCCTCTGTGTGTTTTAATTCTCTGCATCAAGTAATACAGGCCAAAATGTAAATTACTCTGAACTTTAACTTTCACAAAGGTAATTTGTCTGTTTAAAGAAAACACAAGAAATAACCCCAGAAGGTCAAAGCCAATTGTGATGTTTTGGCAAAAGAATAAAAGGAGATACAGTACAGGTCCTGGATACCAGGCATCTGCTTAGTATGTGGGTGAAGATCTGCTCAGTATGTAACTCGTCCTGCCCACTGTCTCACTTCTTCTCCCTTTCCTCCCTGTAAAACCCTTCATGTAGACCTGAGATCCCCAAGATGAAGCTTTAAGTACAGCCCCTCCATCATCTCCAGACCATCCCTGAAGACAATGACAGAAATATACACAGGGAACTATTAACACCCAGGAGAGCTGGACCAGTTGGTATTTGTCCATATTCTATGTCTTTTTTCAGGCAAAAGAAAAAAAGGGGGCACTATCAATTTCTTTTTAATATTCTCACACTGCATCTACCCTGTGGGACTACTGTGAAGCACTTCACAACAGGTGGTAATAGAAAACTTTCAAACTGTGAAAATGTCAATAGTAGATGGATCTGATATAGTATGCTCTGCCATCATTCATTTAGTGATATACAAAGGGCCTGGAGGCTGTCCTTCCCACCACACTCTCCTAGCCTACACCCAGGGTAGCACTTAGAGAAGGCTGCCTAGGCCAGCTCCATGCTGGGCATTAACTATGTCTACTTCAAGTTTTTTAGGGTTTTCCTTTACTAGAATACTCAGGTCTGCCCTGGAATGACAAGTTTACAGATTTAGGTCTTAAACATTAAATAACATAGACTGGAAAGGTCTTTCTGCTTTCTTTGGTTCTAAGTCAATTAAGTTTATTTGTTTACAGAGCAAAAAGTCAAAAATATAAACACTACTCTCTACTGAGATTTGTGACCAAGCCCCAAGTTAGATTACAGCTTATTTACTTACGTACAATTTGCACATTCGAGGATTAAAATAAGTAATTATTACCTATAAACATGAGCATTCATTAATGTGCAAGTAATACAGTTCAATGTACCTTTCTTTTGGGGAAAGGGAGGAGGCCTATCTCAACACTGCAGCACTGTTCAAGATTAGTCTCAGAAGTGCTGAGACACATCAGGTATATCACACCACCCACAGGGATTCAACCTGCCTGAAGACAAAGAGTTCAACGATAAATCGTGTTCTGTGATTTACTATAAGCTCACAGGGGGCTTTTCAATCTAACAAACAATGCTTTTCCCTTTTAAATGAATCCTTTTGGGAAAAATCGTTTTATTTCTGCAATTTTACTGTCTACTAAAGTTATCTTGATTCTAACCATTCCACAAATTGAGTTAGAAATATTAAATGTTCCCACATCCTGCTGCATAAGAAGTTTCTACTTTAGATTTCACCTGCCATCTTTGCAGCAGCTGGCATCAGTATAAAAATTGTGGGTATCAAAGCACCAGCATTAGCATTAGACAAACTCTAATTATAACTACTGTTAGAAGAAAAACCTTGAGTGTGAGTTTAGCTAAAGCAGGCACAATGGAGCTCATCAGTGAACAATAAACTGGAAAGTGGTCCTAGCTATGTGAGGACGCAGCATCTTCTAGGACTCATAGAGAAAAAAAGCTGTGCAAAAATGCTATGAACTTAAAAGCTACAGAGTAAGAAATACTGAAGGTGTGTACCTAGAAAACACTAGCTCTGAAACCAGATTTGTTCAGGGGCAGTAGTAAAATGACAGTGAGAAGGAATCTGAATTTGATAAGCAAACCAAATTTGTTTCTCAAGTTTTACAAATAGTTTAACAGAAAACATTATCCACTTAATTAATAAGATTTAATAGGCAGCAAAGAAAAACAAAAACAAAAACAAAAACAAAAAACTATGGAAAACAAAAAAGTGGAGCACCATACAGTCAAAGGACAATCAGGAAATAGGGCAAAGCTGAAAAAGAGCAGTATCTGCTCAGAAATAGATGGAATAGGTCTCAAAAGCCACTCAAGCCATGAGGAATTCAAAGGAAATTATTATCATTAAAATGTTAATGTTTTCAGAGCTGAAAAAAGGTTTGGAAATCAGTATGAGCCAGTAAACCTTTCTCTTTTGCTCTTGGGTGTCACCATAGGAATGGACAAACGCAGATGGAAGAGATTTTCCTATAGAAATATTTATTCTAAAAGTATGGAAAACTTTGGTCAGGAAAAGTGCTCTGAAAAGTGTACTCCACTTCTGAATCTCACAATTATTTTTCTTTGGTGTGCCAAGAACGTAGGGGCAAACAGAAAAAAAAAAAATGTGAGCTTTCAAATACTCAGAATTATAAAGCACTAACAGGACACACATTATTCCAGGGAGGGTCTGCATGCCATACATACCACCATAAAAATGTTAAAGCTTATCCTGGAAAAAGGAGAAAAATTATTTACAAGATGTAGATTATATAGATAGTAAATTTTATTTCCCCTTAACGTTTTAGAAATCTAGTACTATAAGTGAGTTCTCAGTGGGGGGATTTATTCCAACACAATCAAAACCGTACAGACTCTGAACTCTGGACAACTAACATATATGATTACTATCCCAATGATGCAAAGACCAAGAAGCTTTGTTTTTTTCTTTCATAGTCGTCAAATTACTTACAAACTTACACTCAGACTCATGGCAGATGGCAACAATAAAGACTCCTAAACTCTGGATTACCCAGTAGCCTCCAGTACTAAACAAAAGCAGCAAAAGCTATTTTTTCAGGGGTGCAGTCTCAAAATTGTAAACAAGTGCACTGTCATTTTAATGTATTCTAAGACTGAAATCAGTATGGAATATAGGAGAAAAAAATAAGCCTGTCTTGGTTACTTTTCTCTACTTGCTGAGACAAAATACCCAACACCTAGAATTAAGGAAGGAAAGGTTTATTTAGCTCTGTTTGTGGAGGCTTCAGTCCATACTTGGCCGGCTCCAAGGCAGAGTGGTACATGGCAGAGGGCAACAGTTTGAGGCGGCAGAAGACAGCAAAAGCAGCAAGAGTAAAAGGGGGGAACAGGGTAAAAGGGTGGAAAGTGCAAGCCTCTTTCCCTCCCTTATACTGTGTCTTGGCTATTCGCCCACACCCACACCATCTCTACCCTCTCCTTTCGCAGAGGCTCAGGATGTAGACCTGCTGAGTCACTTAGCCAAGCCTCTACACTCAAATTGACACAATGTATCAACCATAACAAAGCCTAATCCAACACTGGAAATGAGAAGAATCCATGCTGGTTCTAGTGAGTACACAGGAACACAAGGAGCATGGTACACAGTTTTAGACCACATTAGAAAGACTTCCTGGAAAAGAAGAAGACCTGAGATAGTACATATTAACTACAAAAAAGGAAAACAAAAATTCTAGACATAAGGGCGTAAGAAAAATGTGTCAGGGTGAAAAAGAGAATGTTATATAGTATACTGACGAATAGAAAAGCATTACTGCTGGACTGTAAAATATCCAGAGACGTGGTTCGCAAGGACAACAGGCAGATCAAAGATAGCCATGCATGCATTACTAAAAACTCATTCTTGATCCTCCTGGTACCAGAGATTCAATGAAGAGGTTTATACTGAGGAGCAGGATAGTCAGTGTGGTTTTTAGGCACATTAATCATGCAATTTTCTGAATAAAAGATCTAAGGATTATGAAGCTTCGGGAAAGAAAAGCAGAAAGATGATACAGTACAGTGATGGCAAACCTTTCAGAGCTTTCAATGGTAACAAACAGCCAGCTGTACCATGCATGTGATGGTTTCACCACCACTGCTTGAGTACATTGCAAAGTAAGTAGATTCTTTATTACAGCAATGAGTTGCAGTGTAGATGAAGATTGTATGTATCACATATTTAGGTGTCAAGAAAAGCAAGAATTGATAATTAGTGACTTCATAATTAGTTGAAGTTAGAGGACAAAAATCAAATAATGTCAACACCAGAAGGAAACCTGTGGTTGAAAATGATTTAAAGGTGAATTCTGCTTGGGATCTCTAAGTGCTTTAAGACATCTACACACAGATACTCAGCAAATTGTTTTCTTAAACAAAAACAATTCAGAGATAGAAATTTGGGATACACAGCACTTAAACTGTAACTAAAAGTAAGAGCAGGGAGAGGACTGCACAGGTAGCCCAAGAAAAACCATAAAAAAGGGTAGGTATAAAAAGAAAGAAAAACCCTTAGTAATAAAAAAAAGAGTGGCCAAAGGAATTTGAGGAAAATTCTAGTATTACATCATGAAGATGAAAGAGAATTTCAAATAAGAAATTACTGTCTTGAGCAAATATAAAACATAACTCCAAGAGGTAACACTAAGCTTCGCATGGTAATGTACTCCTGCAATCCCAGCACTTAGGGGTGCTGGAGCAGGAAGATTGTCGTGAGTTCAAGGGCACCCTGGGCTATGTAGTGAATTCAAGGCCAGCCTGGACTACAGAGTAAGACCTTGTCTCAGGAAAAAAAAAAAAAAGACAGAGATGATGCTAAAAACTGGCCGTAGAATCTGATGTTCTAGAAGTCACAGACTATTAGGCAAGATTTCACTACACAACAAGCAAAACAAACTTGAAGAATGGAAGATGGGAGGGGCATCTGAGAAATGAAAAGGAGATAAGACACATCATTATGCCTTCAAAAGACTGTGCAGTGATTCTTAAGAAATAGTAGGGTCCAGAGAAGGTCAGGAAAATGAGGCTATTTATTATAGTCCACCTCAGAATGCAAATTTCTAAAATTAATTCCAGGACAAGAGTTTAGTATAGAGAGACAAAGGATAAACAATGAATACAGGATCCCCCGAACTTAAAAGGATTACCAAATTAATCTGTGCAATGGGATTTATCTCTAATAAGAAATTAACAACAATGAAAACTTAAAGGGATAAGATTTTAGCTCTGCCACTTAGTATCTTGATGACTTGGGGCAAGTTACTTTTTTTCCTGTTTCCTCACCTATAAAATGGGAATAATAATAGTAGTTGTCTCATAGGCTTTATGAGAATTAAGATAACTGCCGGATGTGGTGGTGCATGCCTGTAATCCCAGCACTTGGGAGGCCGAGGTAGGAGGATCACTGTAAGTTTGAGACCAGCCTGGGCTACAAAATGAGCTCAAGGCCAGCCTGAACTGCATAGCAAGACCCTATCTCAAAAAAACCACAACAAAAAAAAGGTAATGTATGAAAAATTCACAATACTAGTAAAATAGCACACTATTAGCTTAGAATAGGACCTCAAATTTATCTTCATGGAGGACATCAGATAATAATCATAAAATGCTTAAAGAACTTCTATTTTGCAATGTCAGGGATCAAACTCAGGGCCTACAATAAACTAGGAAAGTGCTCTACCTCTGAGCTACATCTCCAGCCCCAGAACTTCACTTTCTAAAATGCACAGATAGGTGTGCATTTATGACAAGTCCTCATCATACCTTGATTTACAGGCTCATTTTTAGCTCCAATAAATAGTCTCATAATGGGGGTAGGAACTATAGATAATCATATTACACTACATATGTGCATCTCACAAGTTAGTAAAAGGAAAAACAAGTAATTATAATGTTAAATTAGAAAAAAACTTTCTATTCAATGGCACTGAGATACACCTCTCATTAATTTCTATAACAAAGTCCACACTGCATAGACTTCAACTTTGTGTCAAAAATGAATTAAACATAACTTGGAATAGTAATAAGTGCTGTAATGTTGTCTCCCTTTTAATTTACACATGAAGCAGCCTTTAATGATATAGTATATAACTCTCCCAGCCATTCCAAAGAGACAAAAAGATTCAATTATTCCCCAGATCTACAAGCAGTAACATATTTCCCTTATATATCAGAATTTCATTACTGCTGGAACAGATAAAAAGTCAGCATACAGTAAAGGTCTCATGATCAATAATCAACGTGCCTAAGGATCTGAGAGAAATGCATAACAATACATTAAATTTCATAATACATAGCCTCATTACTGCTAAGACGACTGCTGTCAACTTCTAAACAAAACAACAAACCTTCCTTTTAACAAAACAAGGAATAAAAACATCAGTAAAGCTCTGTGTTAAAATAATGAAAATACTGTACATACTGTACAGATCTGATGTAATTAAAATGTGAGAAAATGATATACATTGGTAATTCAAAGAAATATCAAGTATGTTTCCTGGTAGTTACAGTACATGTACATAGTGGACAAATTTACATACATTTTATACATAGATCTTTAATTCAATGGCACAGTAGACAGCAACAGTCAACACTTTTTTCACAAATATGTCTATTCAGCAAAACATTTCTCATGAAAGGATTAAGTTAACTGCAAACCAATATGTAGTTAAATATCCTCAAGGCATATCCTCATTGTCAATTCCCTTCTCTCTGGGTCCTCTACACTTCAAGTGTAATAGTTACCCAATTTCCAAAAGCATCAGGAAGCACAGACCTGAGATTTATGTCTAAAATCATCAGACAGATACTAAGCAATTGAAACTAGCCTGCTTATTTGGATTTTACAGTTCAAAAGAAATGAAATCATGTTTTTCAGCTTAGTAAATTTTCACTATATAAAACCAATCAAGAAGAAAATCTCAATATACAAAACTTAAGCACCAAGGAAAAAACCTTCCTTCTGGAGTACTATATAATAATAGAGGGATAACACTGGTGCTGAAGCACTGAAAAAGCAAAATCCTGTATCAGAGATAAACAGCATTCTCAGGAAAAACAAACACAAAATCCTTTTGCTATAACTATACTACATTATAAACAGAAAATCAGTGGCTCTTCCAGGTATTGTCAGTGGTACTTCTCAGTTAGTAAAAAGTCAATAAACTGAAAAAAATTCAATAACTCAGAATAAGTAAAAATGCATTATGTTGTGTGACAAATTAGGGATAAAACAGAATTATGTATTAATATGAAGGGCATAAGTGGCAGGATAAAGATGATGTCTTTGTTATCCTCCCCAAAATATATGGAGCAGTCAACACAAAGGAATGAAGAGTTACCCCCAAGTCAGGACTGAGCACTGTTTGTACCAATCTCTGTGAGCTACCACGCTCCTCTGGCGGCAGGATCAGACTCTTACAAAGAAGTGATTCTCTGGCTGAACCAGGAACCACCTAGACTCAACATGGCCCGGAAATGGATTTTTAAATAACCTGAATGAATTTAATACCTGGTAAAATACTAAAACTAATCAGTATTATTAAAATATATATTAAGGAATTACACAGGAACACCACAAAACTCGTACATTTCTGTAATTCACTTCTAAGTGTCAGAAACAGTACAAGTGTCTTGAGCACGTAAACTTCTATGCAAAAATATGTATCACATCTCCTGCTTCAGCAAAAGATAAAAGACAGTAAACTGCATTATGAAAAATAAGCCGGGAACTTCCCCGTGATTCCTGTTCCTTTTCTCCTGGAGAGCATCGCTGCGACGGCGTCTCGCAGAGGGGACGCCCGGACCCGTCCCTCGCGCCGCAGCCGCCCGCCCCGCCCCGCCCCCACAGGTGTCCGGGCCGGGCGGGGAGTCACACCTCCAGCCCCGAGGCGCACAGGCCAGGAGGAGGAACGCGACCACAAGCGCATCAGATCTCCTCCGCGCTCAGGGGAGCCGGGCCCCGCGAGGACACCCGCGCCCGGGAGCC
>NW_004955407.1:6047476-6144055 GCF_000276665.1 Chinchilla lanigera
CCGTCCACGGTCTTCTTCTTGAAGAGAGACGCCATGGTCAGCGGCCGCGCCCGGCGCCCGGCTCGGCCCGGTCCGGCCCGAAACTGGGCAGGCAGAGAGGGACAGGACAGGCCTCTGGGGGGCTCGAGGGGGCGGGGAGGACGGGCAGGAGGCAGAGGGCAGGGGCTGCAGGCAGGACCCACGGAGGGCGCGTGTCCGCGAGGCCACCGAGGCGGCCGCCGGGTGCTCAGGTGACCGGGAACTAAGACACTTTTTGGAGAAGTCACTTCTGGGCGGCGCCTGCGCACTCCGCGCGCGCGTGCGCACTGCGCTGTGAAGCCGCCGCTGCCCTCACTTCGCCGGCGGCCGCTGCCCCTCCTGCTCGCGCCGGGAGAGACCCCGGCTTTCCGCGTTCGGGCAGGGGCCGAGACTTCGGTGCCACGGTTCCGTGCGGACTGCAGACACACTTAAGCTTTGCTTAGCTCTTTCCTCTTTGCCCTTGGGGCGGCTGGAATTAGGGGCCGAGAGGGTCCTCGGAAAAGTGCGAGTCGTCGCGCAGCCGCCGGGACCCTCTCTGAGTTGATCTGTGAGCGTCCCTTGGCATAAGTACGCATTCTGTCCTAGACGGGGGCAGGCACGGCCGGGGCACCGCGGGGTCCCTGAAGTTCACACCCTGGATCGCCCGCGCCCTCTGCGCAGCCGGGTCCCGGCCGGGGATCTGCACCCGCCCTGGTCCGCGCCGCGTCCACCTGCTGTGGGGCTGGGGCCGGCGCCGGGCTGGGGGAAAGCGGGGTGCTAATGCGCTACTTCTCTGGGCTGGACACGGAAGTAAAATTCGTACATAATTTGTAGGCATGCCTAAATGTCTCCAATGCGATCCTCGATTTCGTGTAACTGCTCAGGAAAAATTCATGGCCATACAGTGGACCTATTAGAATGGGACATAGTTGTATATTGCTATGTGATAGGGAAAAAATCGTGTTAAAGGAAAAGCATACTGAATTTTTGAAAGAATCTTTTGTGTACCTAAATATAAATACGGATTACTCAATCGTGTATATGTTTGTACATACATATCTCTTTTTCAGTGTGTTATTGAACTGTTAGAAGCTTAATTTTTCTCAACTTATTTTCCTCCCAGTGTACTGCTTAGCAACACTGCCTTCCACAGGATAAAAATAATAGCTGTGCCTGGGGATGTAGCTTAGGGGTTAGTGAGTGCTTGACATGCACAAGCCCTAGGTTTAATTGTAATGATAACAGTAATAGCATTTTGGGATTTTTGATATGGAAGACCTGCCAATACTAATGTTAGTATTATTTATGCCTGTATTTATGAATCATGTCTCAAGAATTTTTGAGTATTTGAGATCATGAGATTTGACTTCCCTTTCTTTTTCTTGCTAAAATACCAAGTAGCCACAGACAAAACCCTGCTGCTGCTGTTAGTAAAATTTAAATAAGAGCCTGTTCAGGAAAACTTTCTCAGAATAGCAGTCATGTACAAGGTATAACTGTCTTCTCCTCAAGTTATTCAAGCATTGTGGGAAAGTAGAGTAGGGAAACGTTGTGGGAAAGTAGAGCAGGGAAACAGAGGAAAATGCAACCAAGGAAACGGTTAAAACAGTATATCCAAGGCCTGGCCTTTCCTGGAATACACATTAAGGCAGAAAGGGAGGGTGGCCCTGCTGCCTTGTAATGAATGGCTCAGAGCTGTGCTTGAATGCATGAGAGGCAATAAGCTGCTATGTGTATGTGTAGGAATCTTTCTTCCTGCTGCAGTCACCCTTGTTTTATTATTCCTACATGATCCCCCCTACTGACCCAATTGTAACAGTTGGGAAAATGCCAAAATACTTAGCAGCAACCATATGGAAGACCCTCCAAAAGTGCACAGCAGGAGCTAAAGACAGGGCTTGTTCATTACCATAAAGATAAAATAGAAATATATAGTACTTAAACTCAGCACTCAAATAGCTTGATTCTCCCATATTATGAAGCTAGCTGATTGCCAGCTGATATGCAGCAGTCTGGTTGGTTTCCTTTCAGATTAATTAATGGCCAAACCCTACCAGTACATATTTTGTATATCACCTCTCATGTAAAGGGCATGCTACATATAAATATAGCTGAGATTCTGAGCCACCAAGAAGCTGTAAACTAGCATGCAGTGCTGTATTTATTCAAAACCGACCAGTGTCACATCAAAATTCAGTGAACCAACAAAATATATATAAGCATAGATAGAAAAAAATTTAATTGTGTTCTTTTTAAATCTCCTTAAGAAATAACAAACCAATATCCCATGTGACCCAACAGTCTTCCTCCATATTGCAAAGTGAAGAATATTTATTGCATAGCTGAGGGCACAGATCATGCTCTATGTTGGGGAGAGACTAGTGAAGAGACAAATGCAGTCCTTTTCCCCTTTTACTTCCCTTCCTACCAGTTTTTCTCTTTTCTCACTTAAATGTCCATCATACAAAGACAGGCTTTGCTCAGTAGAAGGAAGTAGTTCTTTAGACCAGAGCTATTCTGACATGGGATGTGAGCTGTGTGAAGCAATGAATTCAAATCTCAAGTGTTCCAAGGGTAAGTTTTGTAAACAGAATTCCCTTAAAGAATCATAACCTCAGTTAAAATACCTAATGTTCCTTTAAAATCTGAAATTGTGTTGTGAATAAAAGAGCTTAAGCCAAATAACTTGATATGTGATGCTTCATATCCTACAGATAATACTACCAAATCTTGTTGGCTTTACTTCTTAAAATATGGTGAAAAATCACATAGCATTTCACTGCCTTGGATCATCGCAGTTCAGGTAGCTTTCATCTCTCTCCCATGTATTTATTACCTCTTGTTTTCCTGCTTTTGTTCTTGCCTACCATATTACTTCAGTATAGCAGACAGATCCTCTTAAATTGAGAATCAGACCATGTTATTCTGTTTCTCAAAAAGAGAACAATATGTTCTCAATTCCTATGTCTGAAACCACACACATACACATCCTTGTCCTAATGATTAAATTTCAGTTATGCATTGATTAAATGTCCATATTTTCAGCATTAGGTTACCATTTCATTTTTCCTTTCATTATTTCTATGCAGATTGATGGTATTCTGCAATGTGTTACCACTTTTGTTCTGTACACTATTCCTGATAACACACTGTGTGATTACTTTAGCAGTTTTGAAAATGATGTTCTCTAGAACAATTTGTGCTTATATTTGATTAATTTTTCATACCTATTATCTTGTAATCTGAGAAACTGCTCTGAAGATAAGAATAAGCAATATATTAACCATGGTTAATCTCCTACTATCGTGTTTTGAAATTCTATATCTTTATTTTTATTGCTTTTTTCTCTTTGAAATAAAATTTTTAAAAAATTGTGTTCTTTGAATAACATCAAAGATTCAGTTATGTAAAACTTTTAGCATGTTAGTAAACACAAATTCATACTCAATCTTTCCCAATTTTATTCTTCATTAGTGGATAATTTTAATCCTAATACAGAACTTTTTGTACATCATGTAGAGACATTCCTCTTTATTTTGATTCACTTATAAACACTTTGAGCATCCTAGCTATCTACGAATTTTTAAAAACAAGATTTTTAAAAACCTTTATAAGTCCATTGTGAGGATTTTTGTAATCTTTAGTGAGACAATTGATGAATGCTACAATATGCCTACATTATATTCTATCAGTTATAGTAACTAGACAAAATTTGAGTTGACTTTGGCACAATTCATTCTTGGGGACATAAGATTCATTCTAAATTTTCAACATTTTCTTTGCAAATATTAATATATTTTATTCCTCTAATATTGCTTTCTGGAGTGTTTTATTACATAGTTTCCTCCTCTTAGAAAACTGGAATATTTCCCACTTTGCAGTCTCTTGTTATCTTTCCATGCAATTTGAACAGATTCTGTTTTCTGTTCTTGAAGTCAGGCTACATCAAGGTGAGGAGTGCTGA
The DNA here is from genome assembly GCF_000276665.1 of Chinchilla lanigera. Classification (NCBI taxonomy): domain Eukaryota; kingdom Metazoa; phylum Chordata; class Mammalia; order Rodentia; family Chinchillidae; genus Chinchilla; species Chinchilla lanigera. The sequence continues at coordinate 6,051,438 of NW_004955407.1, forward strand.
TTCTGGACAGCGACTGTTGTGTCTATGTCAGATTCAGCAGTTATGTAGCTATTAGACCCAGAGTGAGTCACTGAAACTCATGCTGTTTGTTTCATCATGTCTGAGACAGATTAGTACTGACTTCATACAGCTATTGTAAGGATTACATGAGCTAATATAGGTAAGAAACTCCAAGTAGCATCTATGTTATGTTTTATCCATTTGTGCTACTGAAAAAAATACCATAGACTAGGTAACTTATACAGAGCACAAATTTATGTCTCAGTTTTTATAGAGGCTGGGAAGTCACACCTTAAGGCACTGGCATGCTATGGCTTGTATCTAGATATGCCCCAAACCACACATGGTCATAGGTAAAGCAGTTTGGCTGTGTGACTGTGGATTAAGAGTGTGACACTGGGACTAAGGGTGTGTGATAACTAAGTAGGTTTAACATAGTTCAGGGTATGGATAACGGAAGCCCCGTCCTGGGTGTGGGTGGCAGCAGTCAGTGAGACTTTAGGCTGGATGAAATAGGAAATGAGAAAGGGAAGGTAGGCTCACTGCTACTTCTTGCCACTTTCTCCTTGCTACGCCATGAACTTTCTCGTCTGCGATGCCTTTCTGCCATGCGACCCTGCCTTGGAACCAGCTCACTGTAGACTGAAACCTCTATAAACTGTGAGCCAAATAAACCTTTCTTCCTTTAACTTGTGGGTGTTGGGTATTTGGTCTCAGCGGTGAGAAAAGGCATATTGGCTGTCGTGTGAGGACTGCTCCCTGTTTGCAAAATGGCCCCTGTTGCCGTATCATTCAGAAGGGAATAATGCTGTGTTTTCCTGTGACAGGAAGGGCAGAAGGCAAAATTGGAAGGCAGCTCCCTGCAACCTTTCTTACAAAGACACTAATCTTATTCATGTACTCTGTCTTCATGGCTTAATCACCTCCTAAAACCCTCACTTCTTAATATTACATGTGTAATCAGGTTTCAATATGTGAATTTCAGTTTAGTCCATAGCACATACTAAGCACCAAGCAGATCTATATTATTGTTCTCAGCTCTTGGCTCGTATATTTTCTCAAGAGTTGTCCCTTTACACCGAAATTCACTCTTCTGTAATAGAGAAAACATAAATTGAAGATTTTCTGGTTTTTTGTCCTTTTCACCTGAGCTATATCAGCTACACCTCCCCAAAGCAGCTCATTTCTTTCTCCTTAATTAAAAAAATCTGTTTTTAATTGATCTTCTTCTCTCACGAGCTGATCTGTGCGGTGAGTAGGGTTCTCTAGAGAAGCAGAATTGGCAAGAACATGTACAGTGGCGCCTCAGTTCACAAACTCTTTTGTTTGCGAACTATTTGGTTTGTTAACAGTAGCTGTTTGGCAAAATTTATTTTTGCTTGCAAACTTTGCATCAGATGACAAACACAGCCACATCCATCTTCTTCAATAGTTTAGTGATAGACCGATGTACTTCAATACACTTATATTGGTTTAATACACTTAATTTCAAGTTTCCGTATACAGCCAGGATTATCTGTCTCCATAAACAGCACTCCTCTGGAGAGCCTGTTTCAAAGTCACTAAAGAGTTCTGTCAGTGATAGATAAGAATTTATCATGCACCTTCTTTTTTTCTCTCTCTCCAGTTTCACTTAGGTTCAAATTTGGGCACACTGTAAGCCCTTTTAGTACTTTACTAACTACCATATACCATCGTATGATTCATACTGAGCAATGGTACTACACAAAATAAGGTTATTCATAAACAAAAATAATAACACCTTTAATTTATACGTCACTTAAAATTTGTTTAGAGCTGTAGAAACTTAGGACAAAAGAGTCATCATTTTAAAAATCAAGGTCACTTCTTTCTTATGTCTTAATCCAAATTCAGACTATATAATAAAATACTTAGACTGGGTAAATTAGAAACAACAAATGCATTGTTCAGAATAAAATCAATGCTCCTGCAGGCTCTGTGTGTGGTAAGCAGGCTCCGTGCTTGCCCCTCATATGGCTGGAGCAGGGAACAAGTTCAAGCTTCTTTTATAAGGAAAATAATCCCATCCATGGGATGAAACTTCATGACCTATTCATGTTCCAAATTTCCATTTCTTAATATCATAATAGTATAAGTTACATTTCAACATAGAAATATGAGGGGGTCAAAACATCCATATCAAAAGAAAATGTAAGTAATGAACAGAGATACGCAATAGTTTGAGCACGTTACACAGTTAATAAGGAACTGAGCCCATTCAAATACTATGTGAGAACAGCTTCCTTCCCTTCTCTTCCCATTCCTTGTTTTCCTTTCCTTTTCCACTTTTTTTCTTTTTTCCTTCTATTACTGTTTCTTTTTTTGTCCAAATCAGAGCATGATAACCAACATACAGTTCCCATCCAACTGTTAATAACTTCATCGTGTGTGACAGAATTTAACATAGTCACACTTCCTGCCTAACCACGTAGGTTGCTTGGCGGTGTCCTTACTGTGTCTGGGTAGGTTATGTGGTCAGAGGACAGGTGAAGAGGGCACACCTATCTAACTAAGGCTGCTGTGTTCACCATTCAGACACAAAAGCACTCAAGGCTTGGTTTCAGGAAATGGTTAACTGACAGAACCCCCGTGTACCTTCCCTTTCTGCTTCCCATCTCCTCTCAATATTACTACTGAGCACCTACGCTTTGAAGCCAGACTTTCAGTTTCTACAAATACAGAGCAAGAAGGCAGCCTTTATTCTTCCTGACTAAAGGACAATGATCGAAGAAGATTACATTAAACATGTATCTAATTTGTGTGCATTTCATGACAAATCTATGAAACATTTTCCCATCTTTCAGTATTCAAGCTTTAAAATTTGGGTTTTTCCTGAAATTTCTTTACTTATACTTTTACTATTTCAGAAATTTACCTCATTTCTCTGTTTGGCACATCTTGCTTTTAGAAATACATGCCATAAAGAATGAGTCAGACTACAGAGACACTTACTCAATGAAAAGCTAAATGAGTACCCTAAATGTGTGCAGCTGCACATCATTGGTTTTATAGTCTCACACACTTCATGTATTATCTGCTGTATGTAACAACATGATCCTTTCTGAAAAATAAACTAAACTTTGCCCTGAATTCCTCTCCTTGTTAATAGGAGTTGCACATGAGTAAATCAAAAGAGAATTTGTGCCCCCTGGCACAACAGAACATATGTATATATTTGCTCTTCAATTTAGTTAGGACTCTAGAATGCAGAAATACTACCATACAAAATAGAAATGAACTTAAACTTGGGGGTAATGGGTTTGGTTGTTCAATAAAATAAAATGATAATAGCTATTATACTTCGTACTTTAAATGAATAGAAATTAGGAGAAAGTCTGGATGTTAGATTACAGTAAATTAGTAAGAATGAATAACTTACTAAGATAAAAAACACAGCCTTTTCTGTACAAATAAGATGACCTTTCATAATGATACCATTTCCCGCTACATTTAAATGGCTTCCTCTTCATTGTTTTATTCAGTCATATAACAAGTCCTTATGTAGGACCCACTAAGAAATGTGTAGTGATGCTTAGATATTCCGAGGGATCTAAAAATGATATAGACATGGATTATGTTCCAAAGAATTGAAAAACTTAATAAAGTTATTGACGGTTCATCAGGAATTAGATGAGAAGGTATGATATGTGGCCCTACTATTTGGGGTCACTAGCAAAATTATGAAATTAACTGAGCTTAAGAGTGACAAATGTGTCAGAAAATCTTTCTGAGAGTTGGGCTATAATTCATGTATTGTCTTTAGAAATATATTCTCATTTTTAAGTCTCCTCTTAATTTTGCTTCATTTGCATGGAAGGAGGTACTTCAGAAGCTCAGAGGTACCTAATATCAGATGAAAATTTAAATAATTTGAAAATGTGAGACATTTTTGATACAAGGAAATATAAGAATGTCTGAAATGTATAGGGCTGATTAAAGTACAATACAATGGATAAGCCCTTAACTTACTGACAAACACAACAGTAATGATAAGTAGTATGTATTTTATTCTGTGAGAATTACAATTTAGGCTGTAAGCCATCATTCCAAAACTTGTAATAAAAATATTAAAATTTGAATATTACTTTTATATTATAAAAACTGAAATAATAAGTGATAAAGACATGAACATTCAGTATATTGGAAATTTATAGATAAAATATATTTATTCCCAGTTGTGTGATTGCTGCTCTCCTGAGAGTAATTTTTTATTATTTATTATAATTTTTATAATTATATAAATATATAATGTTATATAATTATATAAATATATGTTATAAATTTAGAATTTTTGTTATATAATTTATTATTGCAAAGTTCTTACAATAATAAAATCAACAATCCAGTGTAGTGATGGGTCGGTCTATGGGTGACATAAAAATTTATGAAGAAGTATTAAGATAGAGTCTCTACCAAGTTAAAGATAATATAGTTTCAAAATAACTATTCAAGAAAAATTACTTGTGCTATGAAACTTAAATTTGTAGTTCAAAGAGCAAGTTGAATTTTTATGAAAGAGCAAGCTTTATGGGTTTCAAAAGTTGTTTTGTTTTGTTTTCATTTTTTTTGACACTAGTTGCTGCATTTGGAAATGTGGAGACTTTCATGTACCATTCTGAGTTTATTTGAAATAGGATATTGATTTATAAGTGAAGCTGTTTGAACCTTTCTCCCTCTACCTCTGAAACATCAGAGGTTTTCTACCAGAAAGATGTTCTACCAGAAAGATGTTCTATTAGTTTCTTATTGCTACTATAACAAATTACCATGAATTTAGCTGCTTAAATAATCCATATTTATTATATTTTACTTACTAAATGGATCTCATTGAGCTAAAACCAAGGTTTCACCAAGGCTGCGCTCCTTCTGCAATTTCTGAGGCATCTGTTTCTTGCCCTTTCCAAAATTTAGAGATCAACTCCATTATTTGTTTCCATGCTCCTTTCCATTTTCAGAGCTAGCAGCACACCAACAAATCTCTCACTGAATCTTTTTCTTTTGTTTCATATTTAAGGACCCTTTGTAATATATTAGACCAAATCAGATATTCCAGGATAAACTTCTTATTTTAAAATCAGCTGTTTACCAGCTATTGTGGTTTGGATCTAAAATGTCACTAAGAATCCTTATATGTAGAAGGTGATTGGATCGTAGATGTATTATACTCATTAGATTACTTCATTGTGGAGTGAAGTAACTAAATGTGCTGTTAGTGGGTAGGACCCAGTTGGAAGTGAATCACCAAGGGCATGACCTGAACAAGTATTTTTTTTCCCTAGCTCCTCCCTTTTCTCTCTGTGCTTCCTGGCTGACGTGGTAGAGTACCTTTTCCTTTGCTATACCCCTGTGCTAGTTTCTGCCTTTCAGTCAGCCAATGATGGACTGAAATTGTGAAGCAAAATAAGCCTCCTCTCTTTTATGTTGTGAGTGTTGGATTTTTGTGTCTCAGTGATGGGAAAATAACTCTTATGGTTTAGGAACTAGAGCGTCCCCTAAAAGACTCATATTCAGAGATGGATGACCGAGTTGTGAGGGCATTATAGCTGAGTTCCTTTAGCAGGAGTGGCCTGTTTGAATGTGTGTCACAGAAGGTATCACCTGGAAGGTTTATGTCCCTCCCCAACTCCTCTTTCTCTGTTTCTGGATCAGTATCACAGGAGCAGCTTTGTTCCACCAGATCCACCATTCTTTTCCTGCTTTGAAGGCAGCCAACTATAAACTGAGTCTTCCTAAACCCAGTAGCCAAAGTAAATTCTTTAAATTATGAGTGTATGCTATTTCTTACAGGAACAAGAAAGGGACTCAGACAGTGACTAAGACAGTTTGGTACTAGCTTGGTGGGATTGTTGCTGTGACAGACAAACATTTCAGGATACCCTTGGAACTGGTGTGTGGGAGGAATTTTGAAAGGTTTGGGGATGCTTACTAGAGAAACCCTTGATTGTTGTGGGCTGAGCTTCATTGAGCTCAGAAAATCAGAATGTTGGTAGAAGTGCAGACAGTAAAGGCCAGGCACAGGAGGTTGCATTGGAAATAAGGACTCAATTGGTAGTTGGACTAGAGGGATTGTGTGTTATTCCCTGGAAAAAAATCAGTCTCTATTTTTCCCATCCCCTGAGACTTTGCATGAGGCTGAGGTTAAAGGTAGTGGACTAATTAGTTTCTTTTGGCAGAGGAAATTTCAAAGCAGCTGCATATTCAGACTGTGGCATTGTTATTGATGGCTGCTTTTAGTTAGATCTGCAGTGAAAATCAAATCAAGGCTAAATATTAAAGACAAAGGATGTGAAAGGCTTGCAATTTCAACAAAATGGAAGTGCCTGCAAGATGGGGACTATGGAGAATGTGGCTGTTGCAAGGATTAGGGTTTTTAAAAAAACCAAGTACTTTGTATCAGGACTCTAAAGCTTTCATTTGAAAAATGAGCTCCAGGATTCCCTGCTGATTCAGGGAACAAGAGAAATATTTCCCTGAGTTCAGCCATCCATGCTTCAAGGGAGCCTGGGTAGGGTTGACTGTGCCAACAAACCTTGGCATTATTGATGTGGTGCTGCTTTTATAGTCATGGAGAATGCAAGAGTTGTATGGTCAGGAAAGTTTCCAATCAGATTTCAGAGTAAGCCTTTAAAGCCAGGCAGTATGTACCAGAGAAGGCAGTGCAGCGGAGCTACAAAAATGAAGATGAAGGAGCAGTGAAGACCCTTAGAATTTGGACATGACAGAAATGCTGAATACCTGGTAAGGAAAGCCAAAGGTAGTGAGCAGAGTTACTCCAGGAGCGATGTCTTGAGGGCTGCAACCAGCAAGGCTTTAGGGATGGAATTACTCATATCTTTAGGAACCCATAGCTCACCACAACTTGACCTCCATGTTGGTCACCAATGTACAGGTCTTAATGCTTGCTCTACTCTTTTATGGTCTTTTCTCACTGGTTTCTGTCCCCCTATTCCTCCCTTTGGCAATGGGCATGTTTACCCTGTGCCTTTGTATGTTCAGTATTTAAATTCATTTTTTGATTTTTATAGGGGCTTAATGTTAAGACTTCATAACAATACTATAACTGTTAAGACTTTCATGTCTCTAGGAGGCAGACTAAATGTATTTTGCACCGTGATAGGGACATAAGTCTTTAGAAGGCCAAAGTGGAATGCTATGGTTTAGATCTAAAATGTCACCCAGGATGTTCATGTGTGTGAAAGGTGATTGTATTATGTAGGCGCTATATTCACCAGTGGACTACTCCATTGATAAGTGCAGTAGCTAATTATGTTATGAGTAAGTGGGTCTGGTGAAGGTGGGTCACTGGGAGCATGAATTGTAAAAGTATATTCATGTCTCTGGCCCTTGTTTTTTCTGTTTCCTGGCACTCTGGGCTGAGAACCTCTTCCTTGGCTACTCCCCTCTGCCGTCCTGTGTCTGCCTTGATTTGGAGACAATCAAACATGGACTAAAACTGTGAGCCAGAGTAAAACTATCCACTTTAAATTGTAGGTGTTGGATATTATGTCTCAGCGACAGAACAGTGACTAAAACATCAATCTTAATACTATCTGCAACCTTAATTCCTTCTTGCATCTTCACAGCCCTATGACTGTATATTAACAGCCAAGGCCCATGGATTAGGGTGCAGATGTCTTTGTGGAAACTCATTCTGCTTACTACAGAGGAGAATAAATTTTTAAATAAAGTTTAAACCCATTGGCATTGCATAATATTTTTGTGCTGCTTCAGTTGTAATTGCTTTCCCAGTGGCACCTAAAGTCTTCCCATATGGGTACAAAGGGCACCACTGACCTTACTGAGGTGCATATGTTATTCTTTGCTCTCTGTGCACTATGGTTAAACGTATTTCAACTGTTAGTCTTTCTGGCTGGAATTTTGCAGAAGTTCTCTTTACTTTATGCCAGTAATGGCAAACCTTTTAGCAACAGAGTGCCCAAACCATCACCCAAAACCCACTTACATATCACAAAGTCCCAACACTGCTATTAAACCTGAGTGCTGAGGTTTTAGTTTAGCAAAGGCAACTCATACAACTTGTGACATCATCACCAAAGGGATCTACATGTTCACTGTCACACATGTGCCACAGGTTCGCCATCAGGGCTCTATGCTTTCTCAGATCAGCCCTAACAGATTTCTAGGAAGATGGGAAGAGATACTGGAATAAATATATTAGGACATGACTTTTTTTATTGGAGCAGACTTGGTTTAAAGCTTTCTTATAAATTCTGCCTTGTGGATATCATGCCTTAGTACTTAAGAAAAGTTTTCTTAATTGATGTTTGATTTTGGTCTCAAGCACCACAGTACTGAAGATCAATGTATAAGCATTTAAACAACTGACTTTTTAAAATATTCTCCATACACATGTGACTCATGAAAGTCCAATAAATATTTGTCATTTCAAGTGAAAATTAATCAATTGACACTTAGCTTGTAAGTGAAATATATTTCAAAAATGCATTTTGGATAATACAACACAATTTTATTATGAGACAAAGTAAGCAGAATCCAATCAGCATTCTCAATAATTTTGTTCATTCAGAGGCTGGGGATTTAGCTCAGCAGCACAGTGCCTGCCTGGCAAACGCAAGGTCGTGAGTTCGATTCCCGGTACCGGAAAAAAAAAAAACAAAAACAGATAATAATAATTTTGTTCATTCATTCATTTAGTCGCTGTTCATAAATTAACATGACAATTTTAGAGGTTAAGGGGACCTCAAAGGCCATCTATTTCAACCCCTTCATGTTATAAATAAATATATCAGGACACATAAAAATATTTTCCAAATTTAAAGTTGGCCTGTAGCAGATTTGCAAATATGAACCAAAATGACCTTTTTCTCTAGATAATGCTTGTTCTGAATTATAAATATATCTTAAAGAAGCAGAAAATTAAGAAGAGGAAAGCCAGTCTCTTACAAATTTGTAAGGCAATCCTTTAGAAATGTCCAGGCTTTGATACAGTCAATATATTGGCATACGAAGAAAAGACAGGATGTTCCCACCAACTGTAGTATCCTGAGTATAATTCATGTAGCTCATTAAAGCTGTTGTATAAATACCAGAAGCCAGCCCTTTGGTAAATTCTGTTAGGCACATTTTGGATAAGAACTTTTCCCAACATATTTTCTGCCATTCAATGTGGGGATTTAGAAGAGTACTCATAGATATTAAGGTTTTTATAAAGATACTCTGATTTTGATGACAAAAGCTGACTTTAGGCCTGAAGCTTAATTACAGAGATCTGCTACTGCAAAGGATGAAGCAGATATGATATTAGCATTATGAAGAACAGTTTTTGAAATCTTGTACACAATTTGCAAAGAAAACTGAAAAGTGATAAAGGCAAACCATGATACACACATAGGCCCAGATCGTCATTCAATTGCTAAGTCACTGGAAACGGTTCTTAACTCTCACGGTTTCTTCATGAGCCATTTGTGAGTATCCTAATTTGGGTGGTAGGGCAGAGTATGGGAGAAAGTAATAATATTTCTACTGGACACATTCTGTGCTGCAGAAGAAAAACCATAAAAATAAAAAGGCAGACATACAGACTCAAAATTATGAAGAGATTCAGATCTTCCAGAACATGGTTTAAAAGTGAAAAATGGGGCTGGGGATTTAACTCAGTGGCACAGTGCCTGCCTGGCAAGCGCAAGGTCGTGAGTTCAGTTCCCGGTACAGGAAAAAAATAAAAAATAAAAACATAAAAGTGAAAAATACAACAGTTTTTATTTCAAAAGAATGCTTAGTGATTAGGAAGACATTTACAATATATGATCAGAAGTGTTGGTCAGAAAAGAAGTTATGTATATTCAGCATAGAATATGGTTAATTAGAATCATTTTAGTAATATCACATTATGAGGAAGGGCATATACTTTTCCTATATTTTACACATAACCTAGTATGTAGAAAAGTAGATCTAAACCCAGGACTGTTTTACCAAGGGAGATTGGAGACTCTCCTTGGGTATCATAAATACAGCTTTCCATCTGCCTGAAACTGTTTAGGTGAAACATGCCTGAAGTCAGGGCTGGATCAGACGATCTCTGGGGGTCTCTTGCAGCCTTTTGAGTCTTTGAGAGAAATTTCTAATCAGCATGTTAATGAGTACTTTAAATTTGTATTCTGGTTTCCTTGAAGATAATTACCAGAAACAGTAAGTGGAGAACAGCATTTTTATATGCCTATTTAAAAGAAGAAAAGAAAAAAAATAGGACAGAAGGACAGAGGGAAGGAAAAGAGATAGAAAGAGAGAAAGAAGATTCAGTCTGAAAGTAAAAAAACACATTTAAAAAAAGAGGCAATAAAATGTGACCCACTGGATATCAGAAAAAGCAATTACCTGGGAAGGTAACATGGCTCAATGGTCTTGGTGGCATCTGAGACAGGCCAAGGCTACAGGGACTATTGCCTGTTCTTATGATGTCTTGCTGTGTGACCCAGGACAAGTCACTTGACCTGAGTCTCCTCATCTGAAAACACAAGAAACTGGGAGTTGTGCTTGATTACCTGACTAATATCAAGCTATAGGAACTGAATGAAGAATGAAATTTCATCTTTGCCTTCGTCAGTGCTGCGGCAGTGACAGATGGAAATCATGTGAGTTAGGCTAGCTCCTGTGCTTCATTAACTGACAGGAAAAGGTCTGAACAACCTGGGTGTTAAACTTGGCAAATGCATTAGGGAATCTTAATGTCACATACTTTATAGATAATGCAAATAGCAAAAATTTATTTGGATTTCTGCACTAGGAAAATCAATTGTGATATTATCCTTTGTGCTCAGCTTATCTAGTTACGCCAAAATTGGCCCTGGAGGAAAAGGTATTAGGAAAACCCACACTCAAATAGGCCACTATCTTTTATTCTATACTTAGTTTTTAAGGGAGAAATACCTTTCAAATAATAATGATATTAAATTTACCTATAGCATCGAAGACTATTCATTCTAAAATCAGCTAAATATTGCTGATATGTTTTAGAGAAGACAAAGAACAATATTTCAAAAATACATTAAAATGAATTGGAGCTCTGAAACATCTTTGCAAGTTAAAATCTTTGGATACAAATAATAAGCTTTATCTTTATTTTAATAAATACATATTTTCATTAAAGTGAAAGAATCTACTCTTTTCTGTAGTTGGCATTTTGGTTTGAGTGGAAATTTTATGCAGCCTTTTGTTCATAGACATTAAAGACAGGGCAGGGATATCAGGAAATACTGCTCTACTTGAGGTTTGGGGAATCATAAATTCTGGTTCTCACTCTGCTATTCAGCTTTGAGGTGTCATTATGCCTGTGTCTCACCATCTGTACCTATGAATAATCATATTTTGCTAACTCACAGGTGTGTTGTAAAAGATACGCAATAAAAAGTAACTCTGAACGTACAGTCATTCTCAGGTCCAAGATAGCAAGGAAAACAAATAGTTAAGAGATTCAAAGCAAACAAGTTAACTGTCTAATGAAACTCCAGGAGAATCAAATTTAACTTGAAATCAGAAATATTTTCTAACAATATTTACTTACTTAAATTTTCATATAATTTTTTCTACTTCCACATTTGGTTAGGAACAACAGAGAAGAAAAATATATCCTGACTCTGTAGTATGTTTGGTACCTTACATGCAGGGTCAGCTAACAGTAGACTCTCATTCTAAGTTTACGTAGTATTTAACATGTTGTGGTAACTTTAATTAAAGAATCTAACAGTATATTTTAACTAGAAAAGCAGAGACTATGGAAATTGTATGGATTGCAAGGGATTCCTTTTAATCTCCTTGTCTTGACATCTACTAACATGGCATGTGTGAAAGGCCTAGCAAGCCTTTGTGTCCCTCCCTTATAAATTGCAGATTGGAAAGACATCAATTATAAATTTCTAATTTAGTTCAGATATCTTCTACTCTTGAATATTCAGATACATTTTGAACAGAAAATTTAGAATAGATATGGTACTAAGCACTAACTTTGCTTATTAAAGGAGTATTCCCAAATATAGAAAAATCATTTTGATTCAAGAAATAACCCTAATTGGTGACTTCTAAGAGGATATCACTAAATGGCAGTAATTTTTTGTTCTATGTGAGAAAGCTAAGAAGCTCATTTTCTCCTCCTAGTGCTTGAGAGAACATTTCTTATCAGCTACTGCTTGATAAACACCTTTGAAGTCTTAATGCCTGTTCTCCAAGAAGAAAATCAGGGCTTGAAAGTGCAGAGTTGGAAAATGATGTGCTTCCATGTTCTTTCTTTTGTGTGGCTTTCTGGAAGGGTTATGCTCTCAATATTATTACTACTTTCTTTTACCAAACTCCTTAGCTTTTCCCTTTTGTGACACATAAACATCTTACCAAAAAAATATAAATAAACAGCACAAATAAGCTGTTCAGGCACCCAGGCTCGGTATTACGAAAGTCAGAAGGAAAGAGTATTTCAAGCATGGATAGTCAAAACTGTTAAAACCATGCTCAGTGGATAAAGAATGTGAAGCTGAGAAAAGGCCGTTTTATTTTGTGATTATCACGGATGGCATGCAGAAATGCAGTTTCAATTGTGTAGAAGCAGAAGGTCAAAATACATTGAGTTAAAGAGTAAGTGATGTTGAGGAAGAAAGTGGGGGCGGCAAAAATAAAATACACTTCAAAATTTGAGATTGAAGTGGAAAGATGTCCAAGACACTTGGAATATAACCTCTCCATTGTGCTTCATGGCTTCTTGTGCTGTGTGCAGCCCTGAGAATGCTCTTTTAATTAGTGCTTCCAAAATGCATAGTTCATAGAGAAAGATAAGAAACCTTATTAAGTTTTACCCCAGGTTTCCTCTAGTCCATGCCCCATCAGCTTTGAGGAGATGTCCAAAAGTACTTTTACTTTGATTATTCATTGCTTTCTCCCCATCCCCCTTTTTTTCCTGGTATTTGTTCTTGAAAGTGAATGGAGTAATTGCAGTTAAGGCAACTAATAGTGCTGATTTCAGATTTCATCCTATCACTAGTGTGGAATAGTTTAAAGCAACTGAATTCTTCTGAGTGTAACATTGAAGAAGCAAAATGTACTAACAGAATTGGGAAATGTCTACAACAGAGATGTAATTGTGAAAGAAGGTAGCACTGATACTTATCAAACTGATCTCAACCTTATATACATCATAGTCAATGTAGGGTGCTTCACAAATGTGCCAGGCAAGAAGCAAAGATGGGGGAGTTATGCTTGGAAAAGGAAAAGAATATCTTTGCCTCTGAAGTGTAAGCAAAGACAAAGAATGGTCTTTGGGAAAGACCATCCTTACAAGCATGGTCTTTGGGAAAAAGTAGCCACAGGAGCACTTTAGTAGCTTACTACTGACACTGTAATTCTCTCAGTAATATGGGAACCAAACTCACCTATTGAAGAGATAGTAAATGGATGAAACTGTCATTCAAGAAAAAAATAAAAGTTTTTGAATGATCATTGTGTTGAATTCCCTAGGAATCAACACTATTTTGTTGTTTATAAGGTATGACTTTTTTTCTAACATTTTAGTAGCTGATGGTGACTTGCAATCATTGCTGGTTAAATCTTGAAGTAATTGGTATTTGCAATACATATGGGAACTCTTATATCTGTTCATATTGTCACTTAAGTTGAGTTATGTTCATTTCTTAAAATGTCATCAAAAAAGATTACTCTGTAATCCAGTATTGCAGCAATAAGTTATCTTCTACTTAGAAGGGCATGGAAACAAAGCAGTGGGGCATGAATTTGATATTAGTGAAGCAAATATTCATCAGGGGGAATGAACACAATTACGTAATTTCCTGCCAAGAACAAATTTTAATTAGATTTACAAATAGAAGATATTCATATATTTGTTATTGAGATGCCTGTTAAAAATTTGCAACTACATACCAAGGAATGCAACTGCAGGTAAGTGATATTACCGTATGCCTCAGAATGGATTAATGAACTTCCCAAGCAGTGAGAAGCTGGTGTGACTGATTCAATTCTAGCGCAGGATTATCTTTAAAGTGTGTGACAGTCATTTGTCAGAAAATTCCAGCTAATTGAATAATAGTACTTTTTACTTTCAGCAACATATGATTCAATTGAGGAGAGCAATTAATGTAAGTGTGGTCAAATGGAATAAGCCTATGAATCCTGGAGCAGTTTGACATATGTCACAACTATCTGTCAAAACTAAAGACACTAAAAATGATCATTAACAGGGATGAAGAAAGGCAATCCTGTCACTGCAAGGTTGTGCATAACTGTCAATGGTTAAACACATTTTTTAAAACACATTTTCTGTGTAGAATTTTTAAGCTCAAAACATTTCTGGAAAATACCTCCCCTAAAATATTACTCTGTATTTGTACACACACATACACGCACACACTCAAACACAAAGAGATAATGGCTGAGCTGATAGACTGGCTATACATTATCTAAAATAGACACCTACGATCAATTTTAAGTGTCACTATTTTACTTTTTGATTTTAGTTAGTAGATATCCATCAGCTGTGTTTAAAAATAAACTTACTAAAAACTGTATAGTTGTTCCTGTGTGCATAAATGGACAAAAACATTGTTATAGTTTTCAATCAACCACCTTTTTCTAAAGACCATTTGAGGAGGGTCAGGAGTCCTTTTTGTTGAAAGAAAACTATCTCTTCATATCTACAGATAGTATTCACTAATGGCCTGATATTAAAACCTACAGAATAAGCGTCTAATACTAAAATTAGATGAGGGATGGAAAGGAAGTGCCTGTATTTTCTTTGATACTTCCCTGTGAATTGAAAGTTATCCCAAAATAAAAGATGATTTTTTTTAAAAAAGAAAATAACAGTTACAAGATATAACTTCACTAAAAAGAAATACCTGCACAGAGGAAAATGACTAGTAGAAAAACAGCCACTGGTGACTAAGTGAAAAATAGCTTCAAAACACTGGGACTGGGGATGGGAATAGATGTTGGGAATTCTGTAACCATTGAAATTGAAATTTAGAAAAGTCATATAACTTGCCCAAGTAATGCAGTCTGCTTATATTTATCTTAATATGTATGTCTAATTTTATTTAAAATTTTGGTACATTTAAAAAATTCTAAAATAGTTATTTCTCTTAAGTGTAAAACTTTGTAAAATGTGAGTTTTAGGAAAACATTATGTCATAACTTAATTGGGAGCATTTTTCTCCTTTTCAGTAAGATAAAAAATAATAGGAATTTTTGTTATCTGCCACTTGTCTTTCTTTTTAGGACTGTAGATTCATCCATTTGTTTGTAATAAGTAACAATTTTATTCTAGGAATTCTACTAAAAACTAGGGATAAAAAGTTTAATAAGGCACAAGCTTGTGCTAAAAGTGTTCCCAATTTAGTTGAGGAAAAAAGTAGAAGTAAATAATCATAATGCAATAAGCACTGAAGTAAAGGTATCAGTAAAATATCACTGTAGCATCTATAAGGAATTCACTGGCTCCACCTAGGAGTTTCTAGGAATACTTAAAATAGAGCGGGAACTAAGTCATGAATAGTAGTTCATTAAACAAAGGGGGAAAAACATATTTTGAGTAGAAGGAACAACACATGCAAAGTGGTGCTGAAGTACCTGGAATATTGAACAAACAGTATCAGATTTGAGTGGTGGAAACACGGGTATCAGAGGAACTTGCAGGGTAAGCAGGAACCGGGCTTTTTGGTTCCTGCAGTAATAAGGAAGTGGTTGTAGTAGAAAAAGCTAAAGAATTTTTCCTACAATTTGAAGTGTTTTACTTAGCTTTTATTGTGGTAAAATATACATAAAATGTGATTTATCACGTAGGAGTGTATAATTTCACAGGATTAAGCACATTCGTATTGTGTTGCTAATACTTGATTTTGGGAAAATAATTTTGTGGAAGAACAATGGATAAAATTAATTGAATATTTCAATTGACTTACATGTCCAAAATTAGAACTGAAGACTTCTGGAGAAAGACCATTAGGATACAGTTTGCAGGAGGAGCATTGAGGAGAATATAAATGAGCTCTACTGTACATATGCTATGTTTGATATGTATGTGAGACACCTGTGTGAATCCCTCCAGTACATAACTGAAAGCAGAGTTTAAAGCTCAGGGAAGATATGGAACTAGAGTCATTAGCTTTGTTGAAATAAACTGTTTTAAGGAACATGTAAGAATGTGAAAAAAATGGCACCAGCATAAGAATGTGGAGAAAATGGAACCTTGATGAGACCCAACATTTAAGAATTCACCTGGAACAAAGAGTAACAAATGACACTATTAAGGAATAAGCAGAGAGAAGGACTTAGGAGTCACAGATATTATCAACATCCAATAAGAGGTATGTCAAGCAGCAAGAACATCTGACAGCATAAAATACTGATTTAAAACTCTCTCTCTCTCTCAGATTTGACAATTTAGGAGGGAAATAGTAATTTTAGAAAGGGTTACTTAATAAGATTAGGAGGATGAAGTCACAAGCATAAGAGGGTTACATAAGTAAGAATATTAGAAAAATAAATGTGACAAAATAAGAATAATGTTAGGTAACATTTACCTAGCACTTAGACCAGGTCAAATGTCATATCGACTGTTTTATAATATTATGCCACTGAATTCATCTGCTAACTTCTCACAGTAGGCATCAACATTTTATAAAATAGGAAAGCTAGAATTAGAGAAGTTGTATGACTTGTCTAAGGACAGATAGCCTTCAGTATATCCTTTGAGTCTTTGAATCAGGCTCCCATCATTGTAAAATACAGCTGGCAAGAAATAAATGAAGGAGGGGAAGAGGGGTTGAAAGGAGGGGAGGTGAGTGGGAAGAAAAGAGGAATCAAGAGCTATGATGTACAGGTACACACTCCCTATGATGAATGTGATCATTATGTATACATAAATTATACCAATAAGCTAAATTTAAAAAGTAAATGAACATGCAGGTACAAATATGTAAGCATAACTCATTTTATCAAAAAGTTTGGGCACAAAGAAAGGTAAGGAAAGGAGTAAGTCAGTAAGTGGAAAAGGCAGGAATATGAAGGTAGGTTCTTGTTCCGGTGCTTTTGTCACTTGTATGGGGTGGGCAGAGCTGTTTTTAGATGAAGACTCAAACTATTTGAACTAGTTAAGTAAAACAAAATTCTGTAATGAAAGAGGGAAAGGGATATGAGTGTAATGAGATCACATATAAAAGAATAATAATGCCAGCTCATGGGTCAAAGGTTTATTCTCTGTGAAGAGATACCTCATCTAAGAGAGAAGAGAAAAAGATATGTGGTATTTTACATGGATAACTGAGTCTAGTAGAAATGTCATGGAAATTTTGACTGACCTATATCTTTTCTTATAGTTTGGGATATGGCTGAAGATTTGAAGATTCAACACTTAGAAGAAATGTTTCAAGGAACTGGCAAAGAACTAATTATAATAGCAATAATGGTGCGCTTTAAAGTGGAGGCAATAAGTTTGTGTGAATGCCGAGGGACATTTTAATATGGCTCATCTTTCCCGGTGTATAAGACACAGATAATAAAAGAAGATTAAAGGTGGTGCTTGCATTGGTCCACATAGTTAAGTAATTTTGACCCAGAAAAGTGAATCTTAAGAATAAAATGCTCCCAAAACCACAGAAATTCCTACATCTGTCATGATTTTATTAAAATCAATCTTTCTCATCATTCTTCTTCTTGACAGTCTGAAAATCAATCTTTTTCTCACCCTGTAGCAGTCCCAGGGGTTGGGAGCAGTTCCTCTTTGATCCCCAGTTCTGATTCCTGTGGTTACTTTCCTGCTTCTAGAAATATGCATTTCCTTCGTGGTTAAATCTCAGCTTTTTGAGAATCTCACCACTACTCTTTTCCAGAAGGGAGAATCTCACCACAATTCTTTTCCGGAAGGGTTAGTTTTTGTGCTCATGATCAGTCACTGATGATTGGCAATTTTTTTTACGTTCTCAGCTCTTTATTGCTAACACCACGCTTACATGCTTGCGTAGTATCCATTTGCATAATGTACTTTGTCGGCATTTACGTGACATTTTATTATTTTATCTCTTTTGTACTCTTCCTGTCCTTTGCCTTTAATTGTCACATAGCTTGAAAAACAAACTTATTTTGTTGAGAAAGAAACCCACAGCAGGCACATAAACAGATATCCAAGCCTACTATTGCCGTGTTAGCTAAAGCTCTGGGTAATAAGGTAAGGGGGTTCTTACTTAGTTGTAACTGGTTCATATTTCTTTATCTCAATCAAGAAATATAGAAGTATTTGAAAACTGAAATCTACATGCAATCAGGGAAGCTATATTTGTAAGTTTTCTTCAAAGCTGTCCTACTTTATGACTACTTCTATGAAGCAATGCGAATTTCCTGACCCAGTTGCAAGGCTATTTATCTTAAAGTATTTCCTGGTTTCCCCAGGTGGAGTTAATTACTTCCTTGTCTGTGTGCATAAAGAACTCTGCTCATGTAGATTGTTTGTCCTTTACCACACCATGCTGTGCAATCTAATTCTAGTCTTAGATTGATCCTTACACTGACTGGCTTGAAGTTTGAAATCGTCTTATGTACATTCAGTAACAAATAGAGCAAATGTGTCATCTAATAATTTTCATGTAATTCAAAACAAGTTTTCAAGAAGTTTTGTTACAGTAGAAAATCTATGAAAAAGTACATGACTCCTGAGTATACAATTTGATGAATCACAAAGTGGATGGAGTTTGGGAATCACTCTGGGACACTTCTCTCTTGTGGCACAGCTCACAGCTGCACGGTCACTCAGACTCACACTCTGTCCTCTTGCCCTGGGGACGTCCACTTGTAACTCCGGAAATCAGTCTCATAGTAAACAGGGAAAAGCAACGATAGTTTTAAAGTCTTCTCTGTTTTTGACTAAATGGCCTTGTGACTTCTTTACCTTTTAATTTGTTATACACACTTGTGAAAAAACACAAACTGATAATTTCCAAACTCAGGTTAATTAAAAATTGATTATAGCAATAAACATATCCCATGGCATGTGTAATGCTTATCTAATTTGAGCACACAATGAAGATATGTATGATACACTAAAAAGTAACTATCAGGTATCTCTCTTGTTGTTTCAGGAAAATAGGAAGCAGATATTTTACTTAACCAACACGTAATTTCTAAGCTAGAAATGTAGAGATTAAGTGTTTGTGTTGCCACCAAGTTCGTGTGTTGAAGCTCTACGGTCCAATATGACAGGAACTTTCTAAAGATAGAAAAGTATCTTGGACTTCAAGCCTCCCAAATAGCAAGAAAATAAATTACTGTTCATTAAGTTACACAGGGAATGACATTTTGATTAGGATAGATGTAAGCAGAGTAAGACAAAGGTATGAGAATTTATATGATGTTTTTACCATAAGTTTTTTTTTATGTATTTGTCATAGCTTTCTGGAATGTATCTAGGAAATATATGAGAAGCCTTAGAACTATATTACTATAATTAGCATACGTATTGCTTTCTTAAAACTCATCAGCCACGCATGTAAGGCCAGCACTAGGATGTCTGAGGCAGGACAGCTGTGTGCGTCCAGGCCAACCTGGGCTACACTGTTGCAAAACAAACAAAGGAAAAGAGAAACTAATCAAATTTTATGACAGAGAACAACGTGGTAGTTTCTTTTGCAAATGTTAATGGTAGAATTATGCTATCGTCTATTTAGATTATGTATTTTACTGAAAGCAATGGTTCTATGTCAGGGTTATTTAGCCCCATCCCCTTCCTAGCGACATTTTGGTTGTCACCATTCATGCTGTGTATGTGGGATGTGAGTGAACACTAATGCATTCTAATGCATAGAAATCTCGGATACTGCTGAGTATCCTGCAAAACATGGAGCAGCTCTTCACAGTACAAAACAACACAGCACTAAATAGCAAGGACCAATGTTGAAAAGGTCCCATTTAAAGGAATTTCCATAGAAAAACGTAAACTTTTATACTTTATTGTTATCGGTTGAATTTTGTGCTGCCTAAACTTTAAAAGATATTGAGCAATGTGTTGTGTTTTTGTTTTGCTCTGCATTTCTAATTTCAAGGGGGATTAATATCAATTTAAGGGATATTAAAATTAAAACACTGGGGGCTGGGGACTTAGCTCAGCAGCACAGTGCCTACCCGGCAAGCACAAGGTTGTGAATTCGATCCCTGGTACCAGAAAAAAAACCAAAAGACAAAAACAAACCAACAAAAAAAAAATACAATTAAAACACCTAGAGAAATTCAGAAACTACTCAAACTCCCCTTCTGGTACAGTTTGTCTTCTAAATTTCAAGGAAGGGTCTGCCCTGGTTTAAAAGTGCCTTGGACTATAGTTATATTGGATAGCTATTATTGTTTACTACAATTATTATGAACATCCTTAACCATCCAGATGTACACTTCTCTTATTAACGCTGCTGAATTCTATTTCCAAAAGTATGATACTATGAGCTGAATTATATTCACATTCTCTCTTGTGCAAATTAACAATAAATGAAAACACCTTTTCTGGTGTGAAGGATGCCAGACTTAGCTTACATCCTAGAGCATGAGTTATGGAGTAGTCACATATCTGAGTGCTGTATTTGGCTTTTTAAAAATGGTTGCATATAAACAGTGACTCTTTTATATGACTTTGCCAAAGGTAAAATTCCAATCAATGGTGTCACTTTAGCAGAAAAATATTGCTATTTACTTATGATTTACACTAAGGCTTGTGTATTAGTGAAGGAGGACAGGAGGAGAGAGGCAAACAGCACCAGAGGAGACGGATTACACGGGGGCTGTATATATTATCACCCTGCAGTCAGTGGGGAAAGGCTGCTAAATGCTCTTACAACTATAATAGCCTATCTCATGTTAATTCTAGCCTGAAGCTTCCTGACACTTCTTGTTCAGAGATAATGGGGCCAAAACTACTCTCTCTCTCTTTTTCTGGTTGAACAGCAGATTTTTTCCCAAGGATGTCAAATAAATTAAGCAGTCTTTGCAAACAGCAAGACAAAAGCCTTTTGCTTTGTAGGAATTCCCAGTAATAACATGCAAGAATTATTACCCTTGATACTTAGTGGATTTTTTAATGGCTAGCAATAATCATTTTGATTGAATATTGGCTTATAATAGGCTTGTAAAGGAATTTAAGCACCCTTAACTGCCTTCAACCTTAGCTTCACATGCCTAGGGAAAAACCCTTGAAACAATAGATCTTATAATCATTAACATGAAAATATTTTATAAAAAATGGAAGTTAGTACTTATTGACCTCAAGTGAAGTCAGTTAAAATTGACTGGTTCTATTAATTTTTAATAATTTAAAATATTATTGATCCTCTCCTTTGAAAAAAAATTATTCTATGACATGTTATAATTTAACCTGCTTTGTTATTTACTTCTGTTTTGCAAAGATATTTCATTTTATTCATAATTCTTAATATATAAATAACTGGGATTTCGTGAACTAATCTACATATTTCAGATATCTTCAACTACCAGAGAAAAAAATATTGGTCCATTTATTAAGAGGAAGCGGTACTGTTTGAAATATTAGAAAGCAAGGTTGTTTTAATATTATTTTGCTTGATATTTATGTCTCCTTAGTGAGAAGGCTTAGAAGCTGCACTCTGCTTTCCTAGACTTTGTGAGTAAAACAGAAGCACTCCAGAGGCTAATCTACTGAGAAATATGGGAAGTGATCCCACACCGAGGCAATAGAATCCACAAAACTCAGCTTCCACAGCACAAATGGTCTGCAAGAGAAGCGAGTTTGAGGCTAGATTGGACTCTGAAGAATTATGAAAAATGATTTCTTATGTTGTTTTATCACTTCCTGTCTATCAGAGCTGGAGAGTATCAGTAATTGAAAAATATACTATTTGAGACCCTGGAGTCTTACTGCCCAACGGGTTCCAGAACACAGACCTATGGGGAAGATGGTTATAAATTTCCCGGTCTGTATCTGCTACACTTTTCCTGCTTTGAAGCTACTCCTGGTAAAAATGATGCACCATCTCAGATTGCCAAGAAATTTCCATTACTATCATTTTAAAGTCACTATAAAAAGGACTTCTGAAGTACTCTTACTATTTTATGATATACTGTATAGTGTGATATTTTTTATTTTTATTCATTGATGAGTTTGATTTTATTTATATATGGAATTCTGAAATTCTTGCATCTTTACAACATTGAAGGTGTACCGTGCCTTCTTCTATACATGTACAAAAGCTTAGAAGTACATAAATTTTATTAAGGTAAGAAGTTCTATGAGAACTTTAACAGTTCCTAACATACTAGGAAGATGCTTACATGTTTTTGCACAGATTAAACAGATAAACTGACTTAATAATAAAAATCAAATTGAACTAAAAAGGCAATCCCTCATAGTTTTAGGGTATACTTCTTGACTTTTATGTACAAGTTAATAATGATGACCTATAGTCAGTAGAATGTGTATGTTGAATGACACGCATTCACATATTGGGGTTGAATACAGGTTTAAGCACTTCCTTTATTGATTACAAGGGCACATTTTGATGGCATAGTCTGTCACCTCAGAGTGCAACTCATGGGGCAAGACAAACTCTTCATGGCATAAATTAAGTAAGTTGCCATAAACTAGTTTGTATTATCATCCAAACAGGCATCTGAAACTTACAGTAAATTTCAGATTGTCTACAACATCCATATTAATGAGCAATCATATGTCTTAACATTTTATTTCTCACTAGGCTTGCTTCCCCCACCCTTCCATAGTGGTATTATCTAGCCATTCTCTAAGTATTGTAGGACAACAAGCCTCCCTTCTTTCTACCACACACCTCTTACAGTGATGTCTCAGGCCAGATGACGCTGACACCTGCATTAATAGCAGGTAGATAATCTACTGTTAATCATCTCTCCCACAGCTCGACTCCATTAGCTTGCATAATTGGCTGTATGTATAACATTCATAAGCAGAAAAATGTGCTATAGGAAAATACAAGGAAAATGAGTTTTTACTCTATATGAGTTTTGTGTGGTGTTAAACATTATACAGTATCTGGAGTTTCAAGAGGGAAGCATCTGCTTTTCCTTTGTTAGGGAAATCGTCATGAATTTGGAATGAGATTTGGTAAAAGGATTGAGGTGTCACTAACAATTCCATTTGAAAAGGCATTGAAGAAAGAAAGTTTAAATGGGGGAAAGTTATTCTCTCATGAGTGAGAAGACTGGAAGCACCAAATATTGATGAGAACTAGTGAAGAACAATAGCCAAGACTTACAGGGCTGCCTGGACCCTAAGAGAATTCAGGGAAAACTGATCATTGACAAAACAACTGTGCAGAAAGTACGTAATCTTTCCTAAATATTTGAGTCAATCTTATAGAATGCTCTTAAAAATGTTCTCTCTCCAAGATGGCAGAATATCCCTATTAAATGGCTATCAAAATCAAGTGTTGAATATTAAACAATTTCTTCTAACAGGAAAACTGTGACCCTAAGATTTAAGCCGAGTCCATGATGGCTGTGGATACACTATGATACGGCTTGCTATTTGTATTGTTTGAACTGTTTCCTAACCTGTACCTTAGATTTGTGTTGCTTTAAGAAAAAACAATACATTTGCACACATGAAATCATCATCACAAGTCTATATTGCCTTCAATATGTAAAGAGTACATATAGTGTATCAGGACGATGAGAATGGAAATAAATTTTATGTAGTTGCCAGAGAACTTCTTTAAAAGTCAAGCTATTTAAGAAATCCTTAGATTGAAAGGCTTAGAAAAATGTTCCACTGTAAAATAACAACGTGACTTTCCCCCTTTTTGGTATTGTATTACATTTAAACTGCTTTACTTTTCACATGTTCAGATTAATTTCCATGATAAAGACAAGGCTGTGTCTAAATATATCATCATGAGCACCTGATAAATTACTTCTCAGGTTCTTGGGGGAAATCAGGGCGGCTTTTGCTTTCAGACTTCTGATGTGTTGACCTTACAAAAATGAATGTACAGAAAAGAGTGTGAGACATAGTTGTTTAGAACTTTTCAAAAATTCAGATTGTATCTCGCTTTGTTCTGCTTTCCTGCTGGTAGGAGCGTGTAAAGCAGAAAGGTTTTCATTTGTGTTTCTGCTGACTTGCACATTTCCTGCAATAGGCCTTGTTATTAAAAGCCTGATCAAGCTCAGTGCAATTTGCAGTGTTAGCTCATTTTTGAAACTATTAGTGAATTTGAAATTAATTACAGACTATTTTGGGTTCATCAGTGTCCGTGAAGGATTTTATGTCCGTTTGTTTGTTTTTAATTGAGGAGAGGGGACAAAAAAAAAGCTTTCTCTCAAATGCAGACAAAGTGATACAGGCTCCAACTGAAACAATGATAAAGATAGCAGCAAAGAATCAGATCATCTGATTTGGCAGTGAGCAAACATATGTTTTTATCCTATTTCCTGTTTGTATGTCTCAAAGCCTGAAATAAGAGGAGCAGTGAAATAAAGAAAATAGCACAATTTCATGTATACTTACTAAAAGGGTTAAAGTTCTAAGTATTCCATATAATCAAATAATTCATTAGGTTTGTGAGGGTAACTGCTTACAGCTAAGCAACTTGTAGCTTAATTGCTTCTCATACTGCACTGGAGTTCGAAGCATCTCTCTGGCCCCTATCCCCAAAGCAGGAAACCCAGCCTGAGGCGTTCCGAGTGCTCTGCAGGAAACAGTAGGTAGCATAATTCAGCCATGTCAAATTAATGTAGCTATCCTGGGAAAATAGATAGCATAATGAAGGAAGAATGAGGACATTCAGGAGAGAGAGTCCTTCAGGAGGACATCCCTTCGTTTCTATTTATGTACAAAAAATAGTGATTTGTTTCCCATTAAAAATAATATCCTAAAAATCAATTTCGAGAGACTTGATTTACCTATTACATATTCATTGTTCTTTTTTTTTAAACAATCTGGTTGCTTCTCTATTGTAACTATCTAAGTTTCCTAAAGGGGTATAGTGTCATTATACATAACTTGAACAAGGAAATATTGAATTGAATATTTTTGTGTGTGTGAAGCTCAATGAATAAATCTTCCCGTAAGCGAAGTCCATGACTGCTCTTTGCTCCTGTGCTTTGAAGTCATCCTCCGTCTTGTTAGATGATAGATTATCAGCAGAGAAAAACAGCAGGTTTGTGTTCACAGTGATAGATAATAGGCTGAATGAAAGTGTGCTTGTGAACTTCCTTGAACAGCCAGCCTCATCTCTTGAGACATTTAAAAATATACTGGATAACGAAAGAGAAAATGCCCTTCAGGGAAAATAATTTCCTCTATGCATAGATAATCTGTCTTTTCAAGATTTTACTTTGTTTGAAAAGTGGAACTAATGATGTACCAACAGAAGTATAGGAAATTTTCTTTAAACTCACACAAAAAGTTGACAACTATGATGTGAAGTGAAAGTAGAGAAAAGGTGATTTGTCCTGTAGCTCAGAGCAGGACAGACAAAGCTTAGTCTCGTTTATTCCATTATGTCAGTAAGGGCATGCTGCATATTATCTTTAAGGCCCACTTTTATAATTCACAAAGAAAAATAAGAGCTGGAGGTAATTCAGACCAATGGCTACAGAATGATCTAAGTTGGTAAATAGAAGAAATTTCACTTTTTGAAAACTTAAGAAGTTATAGTTTGGTATCCTATGGTGACACAATTGGAAATGATCATGAGAAATGCACTGAAATATACAAAGTGCTGATATGTGAGAAAGCTCCCAAATCACCATTACAAAAATACCCAAAGGAACGGCTCTCAGACTGAGTTCCATATGATTAATATAATTTCAAAAATTATATCTATTCAAGTATTAAAGCTTTATTCCAAAAACAATCTTGGACACAAGAGCAGAGATGATTAAATAAAAAAGGATGGAAAGCCATCTCACTCCATTATTTGTTTTAATCAGCAATGGCAAATGAGATATGACCTGTTCCAGATATTTGGATTTCTTAATGTGTTGTACTAAATAGATTGTTGTTCATATCATAATAGATTGGTCTCATTGCCTGGGGAGAAGGGAGTACATTATAATTAAAATGTTGCCAGAGGATTACTCGAGAATATTTCCCTAGGTTCTTCAGTCCCTTTTGCCAGGCAGTTCATTGTGTTTCATAAACATTTATTTGTTTCACTGAAAAACTTCTCAGAGGGCTTGATGTTTTATTCCCACTTCTAAGAGAAGGACTGGAGCATTTTATCTGTTCAAATACATTGTCTCTGTGGCTAAGAGGTTCATTCTTTATTTCAAAGAACAAGATATTATAAATATATGTTATTAGATTTTATAAATCTCAGGCCATTCCATATAAAACATGTTCTACAAATTTTTTTTTTTTTTATTTTAGGGAAAAGAATATTTCCATTTAAAAAACCTGCAATAGCATCGTTCCTTGATCTTCAAAACTGTTTTTTCTCCCCATTTTTACTTTCCACAATTCTACTTAAATCCAGATCCTTTGCCAGGAGTAAGAAGAGTTTTCTGGGGAAGATCACATCGCTGTCCCATGCTTCTTTCCTATGTGTTTCTGTCCTCATTTAGGGGTGATGACTCAAGCACCTGAGATGGAAGGGATACAAATAAGCTAGCTGACAAGCACGGAGCATGTCCAGTGTCGGCATCCTTTGAATATGGTTGCAGGCTGATACTCATGTTCCCTGCTAAGTCCTTTCCAAGATTCCTCAGGCATGTCCCTTGTTGGGCTTCTTCAGCCCAGGTGTGTCGGAGCTGGGCAACATTGTCTTCAAACGTTCTATTCCATTTATTATCTTTCCTTCAGGATCTAGGACAACTGAAGGCCTACTCTTCTACCAGGCTTACATCAACCTACCAGGCATTCACCATATTAAACTTAAAAGGACTTTATGCAAAACATAGTACCATCTTACCCACAAATCAGAGAGTAATACTGATTTTTTTCCTGCCTTTGATGGAGTCTGCCCCCCTAGCAGATTCTGCTTTTCAGTCTAATCCTCTGCACTGAATCTATTCCGTCGACTCTTATGGCACAGTTCTGGCACCAGTCTCTGCACCTAACACATTTCAGGGGCTATGGTGTTCCCTTAAAGACTCTGCCGCTCAGTTTAGGTCAAGTGGGAAGAGCCACACTTCCATTTCTAGTGTGTGGTGAATCCAGTTGTGGAGGCAGGGTGTATGCTAAAGCACTCTGTAAGTTCCTCTGTGATCTTAAGGACAAGTAGGTTAAGCTAGGTAGAGAGTTGCAAATCTGGTTTTGCTACTGTGTTAGTAACCCAGCAGAGGTGGCACACCACCTAATTATGGAATGTGGCCAAACATAGCATTTATCATTTCATTCTAGACAGTGTGGTAACAGCTGACTAGCTGAGTACAGAATGAATTGTGTTTGAAAATCATTTCGCAGGCTTATATGGGTTCGGTTTTTAATCCTGAAAACCATGAAATGTCATGTGAAGTGAATGCAATAAACAGTATTGTTTTAGGGAGCTCATTCTACTATCAGTGGAGGCAGGGGAAATGAGCTGGGCTGGGGAGATACTCAGGATACAGTTTCAGGCACTTAGGTATCTGTTATAACCTCATTTTTGTCTAATAGGCAAGATCTGTGAGGAATAGCGAGGTGGACTCAGCTTTCAGACACATCAAAGAATTAGAATGTTTATGACTTGACTACTTTTTATATCAGAGAATAAATGAGAGGAGATGCCAAGAAAAATTTCTAGGTTTCCAGCTAGAAGTTTCTAGCAAGTGGTTGTTGTTAACAGAGAAAAAATACAGATGGAGGAGCATGCCTGGGTGAAAGATGGTGGTGAAAGTCCTATTATTGGTACAGCAAAGACAGATACACGTTTGTACATGTGTGTATACATGTAATTTACATTCACATAAACTGTGTACTATGTAAATTCTCAACTAATTTTTCTGTAAATTCTCAACTAATTTTCTCACTCTTATAGATTCAAGTTAAAGCACTTTCAGAAAGAAGCACAGGAATGGCTTCTTTTATAACTTTAGGTAGGATTCTGGTGCTTTGAATAAAAATAAATAAATATTATTAGAGCATTTCCATAAAAGTGACCACAGCTCCCTATGTCTTTACACATACATTTTCACCTAAAGAATTCTAGGCATCCAAATGAAATAGGAGCTTTCTGGTATATTAATATGCTGGAGTGTGAGAGACCATCTCAACTAAGGAGTTACAGAATGAACACTTTTTAATGAACACAACTTTGTTCACCATTACAATAGCTATTCCCATTCAAAAATTTAAAGTAAAGAAAGGGAAAAATTTGGCTTGCTGGAATCAAGAGGCTTTTGACTGTAAATCTGAGTCAATAATCAAATTTTTTGTTTGCGTCATGACTACAATATTTTGACTTTCAGATGCCAAGTTGGATGTCTGCTACTTACATGCTTTTATCTTCTGGTTAATATTATATAGCTAAGGTCTCAGGCACAAATAAACATGTCAGCAACTGGCAGATTGTCAATTATAGGGTACATTGTACTTGACGAGGCTTTAGCTCAATTAGAAGGTAAGATATATTCCTGAATTAACAAAAGCAGCTCAGGTAGAGTGCACGAATGGCCATACATCTTTGCTTCCACTCACATCAAGAGGTAGCATTTATTCTTTCATTTCCAGAGTATGAGCTAGGCTTATAAATTCCTCTGGCCAATAGAATTAGGGAGAAGTGGTGTTCTGTTTCTTAACCCAAGCATCAAGGGACCTTGAGTGTTTTCCTACTTTTCTCACTCTTGACTGCCATGTGAAAAAGCTTAGGCTGACCTGCAGCATGATGACAGATGATCCAATTGTCCTTTCCTCTGTGTGTCAGGTGACCAACAAGAAGTGTATCTGACTATCCCCAGTGAGCAGGCTCTTTCATCCCACTTGCGGACCACAGATATATGCATGAAGTCTGCTAATGTTGGGAGCGGCTGGAGCTAGAAATTGGTTGTGTGTGTGAGGGTAGGACAGAGCCAGAGTGCCTCAAGCAGTCAAGCTACCTCGGTCTGAGAAAAGCATCCTGCCTGGACAATTCAGTCACTAGTCGCTCAGCAACCTTGTGCCTCATGACATTAACTTTGCAAAGGTATAAATAAATGCCACGATTGTTGTTGCTCAGGTCCACTTACCCATCCGGTAAAGAGGCCTCCACCTGACCCAGCTCTTGACTATTGTTTATCTTTTCCTCATTTCCACCACCATTCCTCCTCAGAGTACACTAATAAACTAAGTCCCTACATGCTAAGATCCACTAAGGTGGTCCAAATTGGCAGGACCACTTAGCTAACCTATACGCTTATGAATATTGATAAACGGTTAAGTCACTAAATTTTGGAGTTGTTTGTAATGCAGGAAAAGTTAACTATCCCTCTATCAGTTAGCTTTTACTATATTATAAACAAATTTACTATGCTATAAATACAATAATAAATTATTGCTGAGATTAATTTGCCCAAATCTGCTCTCTGAGATATTTACTAAGTTCCTGTTGCAAATATTTAAATTATATCTATATGAGTCAATATTTTAATTAGTTTTTCTGCTTCT
Organism: Chinchilla lanigera; assembly: GCF_000276665.1. Lineage (NCBI taxonomy): Eukaryota > Metazoa > Chordata > Mammalia > Rodentia > Chinchillidae > Chinchilla > Chinchilla lanigera. The sequence continues at coordinate 6,081,037 of NW_004955407.1, forward strand.
AGAACAGAATTTCACAGACTAAGTAATTTATAAATAATAGAAACATTTTTCATGGTTCTGAAGGCTGGAAGTTTGAAGATAAAGGAGGTGGCATTTAGCAATTATCTATTGCTGTGTTAACCCATGGGGGAAGGTGGGAGAGAAAAAGTATGACAGAGACAGAGACAGAGACAGAGATGGAGTCGGAGATGGAGATGGAGATGGAGATGGAGATAAAGAGAGAGAGAGAGAGAGAGAGAGAGAGAGAGAGAGAGAGAGAGAAAGGTAAAGGGGAAAGGAGGAGGAAGCGGGAGCAGAACTCCACTGATATAACAGACACATCATGACCTAATCATCTCTCATTAAACCTTTCCTCCTTACGCTGTTGCACTGGGGACACATTTCTAATACATTACTTTCAGGAGCAAACTAGACCAGTTATTAGAATTAACAGACAATTATCAAAATAAGTCCAAAATGCCAATTATTATGTAAAGTAAATATCCAGAATTTGCTCACATTTTATAACTTTGTTTTATTTATATTTATTATAAATTATGCTATAGAACATAAATTAATTTCAATTTATCTAACTTTAGAATGATATTTGACTATTAGAGGATACAAACAGTATTTTAAAAAGAAAAAAATAGTTTCCTTCATTATTTGCTTTATATTTTAAAACTATTTCAAAAATAGTAAAGAAACTTTTGTTTCCAGTTGCATATTTTATTGTTAATTGCAGTCATGTGATCAAATCTTTCTACCTAGAATTAAGTATGTAGATATTAAGATTAACATAACCTCTCTCCCCCCTCGCTGTCCTCCCTCTCCTCAGTGTGTACACATACGGATGTTCAAATACATTTAAAAAAGAAATAAACAGAGAATGTTGGCCACTGTGCACTCTTCTGCTCCACTGTCTGTCCACCTCTAGTGACTGAGATTTAGCTAATTTCTATTGGGATCAGCAAAGAACACACTGACTAATTATCAAATCTGTACCTCCAGGGTTTTAGTTCTGGTCTTGTCTTTTGTTCAGTTAAAAATATTCACTTGTCACACAAATTCTTCAGCTTTCATAAAAAATTATTTTGTTACATGGACTAATAAACACAGTTGCTTATTATATTAATTGGCATGTTTATTTAAAATACTTCCAAAAACTAGTAGCCAGTGTTGAAACAGATATCTTCTCTTTCAGTGGAAGAATTACATTTATTCATGATAAAATTGTGGATAGGTGTCACCTGAATTCAGCATAAAATTATTTTTGAAGGCATCAATAAGAACTTTATGATTAGTATAAATGCATCTTTGGGCTTCTTTCACATTTTTAAGACTAAAATGAGCAATGATAAGATAACCATAATGCTCATGTTCCTTTTTTTTTTTAAAGCATAAAATTTATTCATTGATAGCCACTGTAATAAGTAGTTATGAATATCACCTTATTTAATTCTTATAAAACCCTGTTGATCCTTGTTTGATGTTCATGTTACAAAAGCAAAAATGGAGAAACAGAGAAAGTATACGAAGAGGACAGCTAAAGAAAATGGACAAAGTTTCCGTGGTTAATGAAGACCAAGGATGACCTGAAGCTAGGAAGTTTGATTTTAGCAGCTGTGTATTGATAACTATTCCATAAACTATGTTTTCTTCTTCAGTTCACCACACTGTGGATAGTGCTAAAAATTAGATCTCTTGCTCCAGAAAAGGACATAATTTCTTTGGTCAAAGTCTTAGATAATTTCCCTAGAATAGTTCATTTTCAATTGCTCCTATTTTTTTTGTGATATTGTATGCATGGTGCTCAGATTTGATTTTGCAAACTTAAAGGCCTAAAGAGATGCTAGATATCAGATGAAGCCTGAAAATATTTTTGAAATATCTATATATTTAGCTCAACCAAATACAGTACAGTACTGGAACCATTCCTGTTATCTTTTTTCTATCATATAGATTGTATATACACATGCACATTTTTAATATTAAATTTTATATCACTAAAAGCTTCCTAATACTCGATTTTCTAGTTGCCTAAAACTCAAAGTGAAGCAACAGATGGAGAGGAGGACCCGGAGCGTCGCCGAGGGTGCTTGCTAATTACCCCATGCTCTCCTGCACACCAGCTCTGTATGTAAATTGTCAGCTGCATATTATATCTATCACTAATGTCATCCTTTATCTGCAGGCTATTTTCAGAAACTAGGTACTTGCCCAAATATTAACCACTTCATTTAGTCTAAAGTGGAAAGGGGGCTTTTATGAGTAGAAATGTATGGAGGTGGCAGTGAAATTCATAATTTAGCAATGCATCATGAATCCTTAAATTTCTCATTTCAATATTCTACTTTGCAGGCAAATGTAGGTTCTCTTTCAAAAGTATAGCCATAAAATATTATCTGAAGGAAATAAAAAATTACACTAATGTGGCATAACACCAAGTTATTATTTCTCTGTCAACTTTTAGCTATATTTTTCCTCAGGGCAACATTTCATGCTGTCATTATAAAATATTTTGACAGAACATAATTTCTGTAAACTAAATGCTCCAAGGTTTTTTTTTTTTTTAAAGATAAACTCAACTTTGTTGTGGAAACATAAAATTAGCTCTTTTAAAGGTAGGAAAATATATATACTGGGAAGAAATGTGACTACTATTTTGACGAAATATACAATGTCATTTATAACAAGCTTCTTGCAACGTTCTCTCAAGAATTCAGCCACATGCTCCAGGGAAGCCTGCACAATGTATCCCTGTGGAGAATGGAAATATAAATGTGGGCATCACTGTATACTGATAATTTTTTTAAGTCAAGAGGCAGTGTTACGAAATAGCGGATATCTTGGCAACAAATGTTTGCAGACCCGGCAGGGGGAAAGTAAGGCTTTTAAGAGTAAGTTTGCGCGGGACAGTGACGGAGGGGAGGGTGCCTGTGTGTCTCGCTGTGAGACAGCGACGGCCTCATCACCCACGTCTTTTCCTATGACTTCTTTCCATATTTGGGGCACTGAGAATAGAATGAGGAAGAAAGAGTGAAAGGATTTGCTCACCTTTAGGAAAGTAGGCATCGCAAGTACCTCGCGACAGGTTAAACAGATTATCGGTGTTCCAAAACTTTTTTACTGGAAGTATCTGCAGGGTACAGTCGGGGTTGGACAAGACTTACTCTAAAGGCTTATGAAATTCAGATCAGGCAGAATGGTCAATGACAGGAGATGTACATTTGCTACAGTATTCTGGGGGCTTAAACAAAAAGAAAGTGGTTTTATTGTCTCTATTTCAAGTAAAGAAAACCTAAGGGAAGGTTTTAAAATCAAACAAGGAGAAAATGAAAGACAAATGACCATGAGGAAAGATCACAAAAGGAGCGATTCATTTGTTCTAAACATTGCCCAATGTAAAATGTACCACAGCATTACTTGGTACCAAGTTATAGTGCACTTATTTGTGTTTTTATCTATCAGTGAAAAATTTAAAAAAATGAAAGAAGAGACCAAATCACTGTAATCTAAGTTAGTACAAGTTGGCTACTATGTGACATTTTATAGGCACATTAATCTTTTTAAAAACTTTTTACATGTGTCAGTAGGGCACTATCATGATCATGTTTGTAGAGACGTTGTACTGAATGAGATGCTGCAAGTAGCATTTGGTATGAGGCTTAGTACATTGGTGAGTAAATGGTAGCTATCATAACTATCTATGTAAAATATTGGAAAGTAAATGTAAATATTCATTTATTTAATAGATGTCTATTAAACACCAATTATGCACCACATACTGCTCTAGGCATGGGTTACATCTATGAATGAAACAAATAAATTACTGTTTTGAAACACACATTTGCAGATGATTCTGTTGGAATGGTTGGGTGGCAATTTTTTTCCTATCAACATTACTGTGTTTTTCTAAATTGCTTTACAATGGGCAATATTAATTTTAGAAGAAACTAGAAATATATTAAACATAGAAGCAGTGAGTAGTTTTGGTTCTTTGATCAGTGTTTTAAGTTTTTAAGTTAAAAAGATAAGTTTGTGAGATTATATAGCTTATTTGTAGAAGAAAACATATAATATAATATGTACAATTGGTGGAATTAGAATAATTGTACGATAGCATAACAATAAAATTTAGTGATAGATCTATGCTCATTAAATAAAAATTACATAGTTAAGTAATGCAGTGTTTCAAAGTTTCTGATAAACAATTATAAGATTTTATAGTATTTCTAAGATTTTAGAAATGTTTGTGTCTTCTGACAAACTGACAAGCAAATAGTTAAAAATATCAAAAAATAGTTATGTAAAATGTTACTTATATCAAGAGTTATCACAGTATCACTTTCCAAATCAATGGAAAAGTAAGAAAAGCAAGAAAACAATGTAAATACAGAAAAAACTAAATTAATTGTAAGACAGCCATAAAGCAGCCTAATATAGTTATTGAAAGTAAACTTTAATGATACTGTGAAACATTTCTAACAGGGAAACTTTCATGATACAAGATTAAACTGAAACTCAGGCTGCAACTTGATACAAAAATTGGATCTCTACCATGCACCACAATCATTCAGGTTGAGAAACACAGCCTGGGAGGAAATGAGAATCAGAATTAATAACAGTTTCCATGACAGAGCTGCTATCCTCAATCCTTCCTTCAAGTTGCACACTCACAGACGTGTCTTTAAATCCTGTCATATCTTCGAATACCTTCCAGCTTTGTCCTCTCCCCACTCTATCTTCTTCTATTTAGCAGAAGTCCATGTTCTCAGCCTTTGTCTCTTGGTGCCCTGTATTTAACTATTGTCCTTGTCAAATTGTCTCCCCATTGCCATCCTCAGCCCCAAACTTCCTTCTCCAGAGTTCTCCAGGTGACTTCTGTAAAAGACCTGTCCACCAGGGTCTCTTTATCACTCACCTGTCTAAAACCTTCTGAGATCCTGATTACATCCTGGATAATGATCATGTGATAAACAAAGATCTTCATACGCTGATCCCGGCCTACTTTTCCAATTTAAATCTTCCCTTCCTGACCTGGAGTTTACCTAAATCATCTGCTTCCTCTCAACAAGCCCTATCCTTTCACACATTCATGCCTTTGCCTCACTTACTAACCCACCTGGAATGTGGCAGAACCTACGGAACTTATTAAACAGCATTTCATTTTCCAAGATTCAAATGAAATCCCCCTTTTCCACTGATCCTTCTCTGACATTTCCTAGAATTAACATGAGCACTTTTCTTTAGGCTCCCAGAACACCAGCGTCCTGATTTGGCACTTTCCCTGTGGTGTTATGATTGTTTACTTAGCAGTGTCCTTCTCAGCAATTTAAACCTCTTCATGCCTAAGATTAGAAATATATTTAGCCCTTTAAAGGGCTAGACGTATCTTGTCTTCACAGATATTTTTATTCCTCAGCACTAATACTCTTCTGTGTATTTTCCTCTGGGATAACATAACTCTGTTAAAATATATGAAGACTATTAGTACCTGGTTAAAACAAAGGAGCTCTCCTGATGCAGTACTGCTTGGGAGGCAAGTAATGGGCGTTTCACTAAGGGGACTATGCTTTTCTGTACTTTGCTTTAGTAATCTAATCTCATGATTGAGATTTCCACATAGAACTGTCATGTATAAACTGTTAGTCCCGTATTACTTAAAATATTCCATGAATCCTTAGGTTCATGGAAAAGAAATTTCTGTGGTCAAATATGCACAGCAAATACTGAAGGTTACACTGTCTTGGAGAATGACAATGCATATGATTGTAAAAATTGTAGGGAATTCCTGTCAGAAAGAAACATTTAATTCCATGTAGCTTAGGATTTCCCAGACTCATTTCCATTGATTTTTTCCTTTAACTAAGAAAATAAATAACTAATATAAACATAATGCCTGTGAACATTTCAGGGAAGTAGCATGCCAAGTTGTAGCAGAAAGTTGCTGCATGTTGCAAACATGGGAAATCCTTTGCAAATTTCTAAAAAAAAAGTTTTTTTTTTAGTGGAAAGTCTTGGAGAAATCTCATCCCCTGTAATAGAGGGGTCAAATCTCCTAAAGGCTGAGCTGAGAGTCAGTGTGTTTTGTAAAGTATTTCGCATTGGCACACAGAAAGACCTTGTTTATTAATGTTACTTGTGTTCTTATTATGTCTTGCTATAAAGTCTGCTTGTAGTCCCATCTGCATAAAATAATTTTGTTTTTAACATTGTTTCAGTTGTCATCAAACATTATATTTTAATTACCCAGTTTAGAGTGAATAATTTACAAAATTATATATTGATTATATTTCAATGTAAGAATATATTTTGTTTTTGAACTATATTATCTTTTAAAAGAATATGTATTTGAAAACTTTTCCTGTAAGATCTGAAGCAAAACAAGGTTGTCCATTCTCATCATTTTTTTCAACATAGTGCAGAAAGTCTTAGCCACAGTAAATACGCAAGAGAAAAAAAAAATAGGAACACAATAGAAAGCAAGGAAGTCAAGCTATCCCTACTTGCAGATATATATTTTTTATATATGGAAAACTCTCAAGACTCCACGAAAAGATTATTTGAAGTGATAAGCAAATTCAATCCAAACAGCTAAAGCACCATTGGACAAAACAAGATAAAAGCTGGAGTCATAATATTTGTCTTCAAAATATAGTATAATGCTATAGTAATTAAAACAGCATGATAGTAACAAAAATAGACACGAAGATTAACAGGAAGAAAGAGATAACCCTACACAATTATAGCAACATTCTCCAGAAAGGCACTACAACCGCATGCTTGTTAAAGGAGAACTTTTTCAATAAATGGTTCAGGGAAAACTGGATATTCACATGCACAAGATGGAATCCTGACCCTTATTCCTTTATCTATTACAAAAATAAATTCAAGTAGATTAAAGATTAAAAATTAGAAATGAAACTATGAAACTACTAGAAGAAAATATAGGGGAAACACTTGAAAACTTCAGTATAGGATTTTTAGGGATAAGACCTCAAAATCACAGAAAACAAAAGTAAAAATAAATATAATTACATCAATCTAAACAGCTTCTGCACAGCAATGAAAATAATGAACAGAATAAAGAAACAAACTTCAGCACAGGAAAATAATTTTAAAAGCTATGCATCAGAAAATAAAGTTATACAACTATATAAAAGAGCCTTGGAAACTTCAATGAACAAAAACACCAAATAATACAAAAAGGGGAAAGAATATGAAATGACACTTTTCAAAAAAAAAGAAATACAGATTGTCATCAAATGTATGAAAAACTGCTTAACTTCATTAGCTCTCAAAGAGGTATAAGCTAAAACAACAATAAAATATCTCAGTTCAACTAGAATAGCTGATATTAAAAACACAAAAAATAACAAGTGCTGGCAAGGGTGTGGAGACAAAGGAACTATGGCGCGCTGCTGATGGGAATGTAAATGAACAGCCACCAGAAAGAACAGCACAAACTAAAAGTAGCTCTGCCATGTATGTTCCAGCTACTCCACTTCAAGGACTACATCCAAGGAAATGATATCAACATAAAAAGAGCTGCCAGTATGCCCACATTTACTATAGCACTGCTCAAAATAGCTACCATATGGAATCAACACAGATGCTCATCTGCAGATGAATCAGTAAAGAAAATGTAGTATATATACACAACAGGTTACTGTTCTGTCATACAAGATAATGATATAAAATCATTTGTGGTAAAATCGATAGAGGACATTATGTTAGGTGAAATAAGTGGCGCCCAGAGAGCCTAATACAATATATTCTCTCTGTGGATGTTTAAGAAGCTTGATTAGAATGTGTAATGGTGATCACTGAACACTGAAGGTGGTGAGTAGGAGTCTGGATAATTCATACCAACATAGTTTGATACATGTAGTAATGTTCTACAGCTCTACAGCATAGTCCTACTATTCTATAGGTGACAATAACCTTGTCTATACAATACAAATAACTAGAGTAGAGAGGCTCAAAGGCATCAAAGAAAAAGCAGTGATAAGCAGAGGGAAATACTTATTATCCTGAGTTTTCATCATACATCATATATATGTATTAGGTTATCACACTGTATCCCACACATTTAGACAAATAACAATAAAAATTAATAAATTAATAAAATAATGTGATTTATTATTTATAATTTCTATTTTATAAATAGTATTAAGTGAATATTGTTTTTTATCTTTTACAAATTAAATTTTAAATGTATAATTTAAAAGCAGAGGCAAGACTACACACATTTAAATAAAATAATATTTAAAATAATATAAATCAGGTAGCCCCTAACAGGTGATAAAATGACATTACAAACACTTCCTATCAAATAAAATGACTTAAAAATCATATGGAAAATTTGACCTTTTCTAGTGGCAAGAGCATAATTTTTTAGAATAATAATTTTTAGTAAGATATACAAAATAAATAATATGCTTTTATGAGAATGGGTAGGAATTTTTAACTAACATATTTTAAATTGATAGACCTCTTTTGCAAAGCAATTTACTTTTACATTAAAAAAAGCTTAGTCACTTTGCCCAATAATTGTTTTCACAAACTTTACCGTGGAAGGAAAAAAGAGCGTCACTGTTTATTTATTTATTTATTTATTTATTTATATTCTAAAGAGAAAAGAACAAAAACAAAATCACAAAGAGACAAAAATAAAATAACACAAAAACTATAAAAAAGATACAGAATTTCAAAACAAGATGATAAGAAACCAGCAATGGTTATTGTATTCACTATATATTTATTAAGCATCTGAGCTTAAGATGGTTATTTTGTTGAATTTATAAATTTTGCCTTTATCAAGATAAAAAATATCCTTTTGCCCATTTCACTAATTTCATTTTCCGCTATCTCAAAGTAGTATTCATGTTATTTAATTTTTCTAATAAATCTTGGAAGAAAATAGAATTATGTATTTCTATATATTTTGAACATATATCAATTTCAGTGTAATAAATTTCACTTCTTTGTGTCTTTTTTGAATACTCAGAGTAACTTTTTAAACACTATTGTGAGCTCATTGCCGTACAATTGGAAACAGGATTTCGCTTACTTATCTTTAAACCTCAGTGGCTAGCCGGGTAGTTGGCCTGGAGAAAACCTATAATGCGTGTTTGCTGACTAGTGTATAAGGAAATAACTTTCAAATATTAATCTCTTCCATTTGGAAATTTTGCTTTTTGTTTTCTTCAATCATGTATTCTTTGTAATTTATTTTGGTTGTTTCTATTTAAATATATTCAAACCCTAAGGGATTATTTCCACCTAATTTTATTCAGATGTTTCCAATCTTAAAAACAAACACAATCTTTCAAGTCATCTACCGTTACTAATTTTTGGCCTTTTTCCATAAATTTCCTTTTCTTTGTCCCAACTTCTGGAATACTTAATGGCCTAATTGTTTAAAGCTCAGTGAGAGTTTTGGTGAGAGAAGAAGAATTTAGAGGGGTTTAAAAATGCAGTATTCTAGAAATATAGAGGTAATAATTGGGTATCAAAAATTATCTTATGGTAAAGTCAGGGCTAGGACCCAGATTTCAACTGTATTCTCTTATTCTTTTCCCTGGTATAATCTGAAATTTTGAGCTTTATATATTTCTTCCTTGTCTTCCCTCCCTTCTTTTCTTCCCTCTCCCTATCTTTCTTTCTTGCTTGCTTGCTTTCTTGATTTCTTTCTTTCTTCCTCTCTCTCTTTCTTTCTTTCTCTCTATCTTTCTCCCTTTCTTTCTCACTTCATTTAAGAACCATATATTGACAGTATACTTGTCAGGCCCTGTGAGGGTCACCAGTGTTAAAACAAGAAAAATGTAAAGGTCAGTATTTGATTTGAATAGACTCCTTTGGCCATTAGGAATACAGAAATATTTTCTTTCTCTCTCATGTGCAATATCACTCAATTTATTTCAGATTTGTTGCTTTATGCCTTAAGCTGATTCAGCATAAGGAACATAGAGTTCCTTTACTATTTTTTAAATTATACCTTTCCCTTGAGAAAGTTGATTAATTCCTATTGCTAAAATTTTCACTTTGATTCAAATGACATATGGTTTCATTCTGTTTCTAGTGTTTCTGGTTTGGAATATATTTTTGAAGCACTGATAGATTTCTTACCTTGGAAGCCTCTTGATGCTTTGACATTAAACACAGGCATTAAAGAACCTAGTGGTGTTAATTGAGAATGATAATCAGGATGTCACCATTGGGTGCTATTACGTGTGAGTTAATGTAACTCAATTATGTCTGCCATTCTTAGAATGGAACCTTAACAATGAGCTATTGTTTTAATCTTATATCATTTCTACTTAAAACTGTTCTTTATAAAATAGTATTAAATTTTTTCAAAATATAAAAAATACTTAATTACTACTACAATTAACACAAGTCTTACCAACATGCCCAAGCACTCTTTCTTCAAGATCAATCATTTTAAAAGGATATTTTGATTTTTAAATGCATATACTCCTCTATATTAGTATTTTCTTTTAATTATTTAAAGAAAGTCATTAGCTCCTGTGTTTAACAGTTCAATATTTTAGAAAATTGACAATCAGAAGGAGTAATAATTATGGTTATATTAATAATTAACAATAATTGCTCGGGCCCCAAAATGCTCATTTTAAAAATTGGAATTTAAATCTAGGACTATTCTATAACAAATCCCTTTTATCCTGCCTTACACAGACTTCATATTAGTGCTTATTTCTCTAGAGTATAAAAACTGGAGCCCAGGGTAGAAATATGAGAGCCGTTGAAGGGCTGTTTAAAAGTAGTGAGTTCCTTGTAATGATAGTCATCTTGGCCAATGCTGGCTGACTCTGGGAAGCACTTAACTGGAATCTTTAAAACCAAAGACAGGAAATTGAATGGTGGGTACTAAATCTGCTTGTGTAATTCGGGAAAAAATATTTCTTCTCAGTAAATCATTAGGGAAGGATGTGTTTCCAATGTTTGATCCTGGCTGCCTTCTTGTGACTTTTGTCCCTTCTATTTTCAGCTGGTTTGGTTGGGCTTTTAGAAGGCGATACTGTGCTCCTGCTCTGTGCTCTTGGTCAGCGTTATCTTTCCGCTTTCTCATCTTCGCTTTTCTCCTGTAACACTTCAGATTGGGTGTTTACAACCTACGTAATGTTTCCCGACACTGTCTCTTCAAAGACTCCTTTTATTTGCTAAAATTATCCCATAGGACAAATACTCTGGCTCAGTTCCTTATCAGGTATGGAACTTTTATTTATACTCCTTTGCACATTAAGGAATCAAGACACTATTTCACATACCCAGTTTCATGTACAGAGTGAGACATTAACACAGCGTTACCAGAAGCTCAGTCATGTCATCAAGCACTTCATCTGTGCCAACTTCCCATGGAGGTAACTCTTCTAAAAAGAAAACTTTTCTCAAATGTCCTTATCCAAATTCTCAGTTTTACTTTGTACACTGTATTTGGGATTTTTGTGACAGGCTTAGAAAATCAGTTGGGGGCATGGATTTTTTGGCAACTGGTAAAATCTTAAGAGCAGATAGTATCCACTAATTCATGAATGTATTCCCAGTAATCAGATATTTCCCGGCACATCAGATAATATAATATAATCCTGAACAGATACTCACATCCTTATGGCTACTACACATTGTAGGTATCTACGAGTCTTAGAGATGGTGATGTTCCCAACAAATCAGCAGAAAGCCTGTCGCCAGGATTTCCCCGTGTTTTGTCTGGTTGTGGATGTCTATACTCAGCCCTGCTTTCATTCTTAGACTATCTAAGTTTAAGAGTTTAAGGTAACTCTTCTTTTGATTTAACTCCTCATCACTATAATGGAATTCATAATACCTAATCAAAGAGGGCTGTGAGCATTAAAAAAATATGCAAAGCATTTGACACAGTACCAGTCATATGAAAGAAACCTGACAAAATGTAGTATTTGTTTCTGAAGTCTTTAGTACTGACATACACTCTGGATCCCATTATCTTTTTAGGCTCAGTCCTGAGCCACTAGTCATATCTGTGGCAAATCTCTGCGACAGTGGGTCACAGGGCTGACATTTGGGCCTCCAAAATTGTGAGTTTCTGCAGTATCCTTGCTCTGAAGGTATTTTTCACACCAGAGTGTCTGGAGTCCAAGTCCTAGCTGAATTTGTCACTGGTCCCAGTTTCTGATCTGGTTCACATTTTAATCCACACTCTGATTCCCCAGTTCAATTCCTTAGTTCCACCAGAATGACAGCTCTGTTTTGTTCTTATCCAGTCCTTGATATGGGAGTTGAATGTCCCCTCAGGACTCGGTGACTTGGGCAGTACATCCTTGGACTTCTGAAAGCCCATGTGTCTTCCTTGCTAAGTGGATAGACAGGTGATATCTACCTAGACTGCCCATCCTTATGTGTCTGTCCTGTTGGTTAAAGAGGCTTAAGAGTTCACTGAAAACCACTATATTTTGTAGCTGGGGATCACACTCACCACACAGGGCTGGTAGCAGCCACACTCAGCCATGGCTTCTGGCGTCCTCTCTGGGTCATTTCAAACGCCCATCTCTGGCTTTATCTCTGTTTTTCAGGCTTTCGCAACCTTGTTTTGTCCCCTACTTTCCATAGTCAACACTCCCCATTCTCCTCCCTAATGTGCACAAGTTTAAAGAGCTATAGAGATTCATTCTCATACATTATTTTTAAGGGAAAATATATGAGTAAGAATGAAAGAAAGGTACATGGAAATGGATGGCGAAGAGGGTAGGAAAAAGGGGAAGAATGCTTATAGTTTTATAACTTGGGGTTTTAATGTCAACGGTCATGACTGCTAGTTTTCAACCATGATAGTTTTTAATTATTTCTTCCACCAAGGCCTTTATTGTAATCTTTGTGTTTTTGGTGATAAAGACAATGCTGAAGGAAAGTATCTCTGCTTATCTTGTTTTAAATAAGTGAACTTTGCTTATTGAGTAGGGAGAGAAACTCAGTTGTGTCCACTGGTGATTATCTGATGAATTAATGTCATCAGTGTGATAGTTAACTGATTATGTCAACTTGAGTAAGAAATGTCCATAGTTCTGGGTGTAGCTGAAGGGAGTTACTGAAGACAGAAGACCAGCACTGGATATGAGTGACACCAACCAATAGGCTGGCTGCCCGGGTGGAATAAAAGGAAAACAGGAAGCAAGGCTCACTTGTTTCTTCAGAAGAGATGCAGTCTTCACCTTCACCTTGGATATTGTCTCTTGGTACCGACTCTTCAGCCTCCTGGTACAGACTCACTGGGGACACTACATGAGCTTCAGGCCTTCAGCTGGACCCATTGCATCTCCAGCATGCACACAACCCTTTTCCACTTTTCCATACTTGATTTGGCAGGCGGCCATTGTAAGCCAATCTTGTGAATTTGTATATATTTGTAAATCTTGCATTAAATATGTTTCTCTAGTAAGGACTGAGTGACACAATAGGCCACAGCACTGTCTATAAATGACTGATGACAGGATCAGTGCACACCTCATGCCCCTCATGGTATCTGGTGTAGGGATTGATGCACATTTCTTCCCTTTCCATCTACTTTTGCTTTTCTTAATCATCTTGTGAGGTCTCTACTTCTTCAGACCAAACAGTATTTTTTTGTTTTGAAATGGGTTATAGGAAAGATTCAGATGTATCTCCTACACAGGTCACAAGAATTCTTTGTTTTATCATAGCGTGCATTTTCCCACTTGTGGAAAGGAGATTAAATGAACAAAGCCGTGATTCTTATTCTCAAATGAGATGCCTTCTCACAGAGTCCATCCAGAAACCACAGATACTCTGTCAACACCAGCTGCATGAATTAATGCACATGAATTGACAGATTTTTAGTTTTTACATATGTGCTTTTTCTGTACTTGGATCTATTCATATTTGTGTGTGTGTGCCCATATATAATTCTAAATCTATATCATCTTTAGTGTAATACTTTATGGAGATCAGGGAGTCTTCCTGTCTTATTAATTAATGAAGCCCAAATACCTAAATGACTGGTTCACAGCCTCAAATATAGAAAGAATGTTACCTATATTTTATAAGATATTTAAGAGACCTTGTCTATTAGCATTTTCATGAAAACAGGGCAATCATTACTGATATACCTGTGCTACTGATGAGGTAGAAGTAGTATCTGGAGCTTGTACCCTGCCCTTCATGACAACCAATTTGTTCACAGGGGCTGAACAATGAGTCTTGTGCGAAAGCACTGCTGTCAGCCTCTCGTGTCTTTGAACCCTACAGAATCTGCAAGCGGAGAGTTTCTGGATAACAACTGATGCTTACTTTTGGGCAGAGACCTAGAAACATGCTGGGGCATCCGTGGGACTATGTTTCATAGGAAATAAAGGGATTTGCAGGTCCCCCTCAAAGAATTTTTTCTTCTGGCACATTAATTATTTCTGTTTAATTACAAGTAATGATAAAAGGAAGCTCTCACCCAGGGGTAGATATCTCTAATATTGCTAAATTCAAAAAGAAAAAAATTCTACTCTGTGAAAGCCAAAGGTTTGTGTTTTGGGGCGGGTGATAGAATGTAAGATTATTTCTCGATAATGGTTAATGAACTTTAGGATGTTCTGGTTCTAATTATTTGAGAAAAAAGAAGACCAAAAGGTTAAGAGCAATATTTAAAAATCAAAGGTAACAAAAATGCTATGCAAGAGAGATACCTGGGCTTCTGGTATCAGTTATTTAAAAAAAGAAAAGGAAATTAGTAAATACACAGCTAGTACACTGAGCTGCTTTTTATTGGATCTTCTTTCCTCTTTTATAAACTGTAATTTAAAATGGTTTAGATTCAATACCAGAATCAAATTAAATGGTTTGATTTTGTAACTGAGACAATGTAGGTACTTTGAGTGGTGAGAATTTAATTGATAATCTCCTGATTAATGCTTTATCTTCAATATAAGGATCCTATTTAAATAGCACTATCTTTTGTGCACACATTACTCAATCCTTGATTTTATTTGCAGAGGTCAACCCACTTCTGGGTCAGCAGATAGCAGACAGTGCAGTGCTGCCTGCTGCCTGCTGCCTGCCTTTCTGACTTGCAGGGGCTGCTCGCTGCCTCTTCCGCTTATGGACAAGGACATTTCTGAACCCTCACACAAAATTCAACTGGAACCAATCTTCAATTGGCTCTCTACACTTGACTTGAGCAACATGCTCTGATTCCGCAGAAATGCTGACATGTGCAAGATTAGCATGAAGGTGGAAGAGAGGAAAGGAATCTCTCCAGTAAGCCCTAAACTTTTGTGTCTATGTTGAATATTTCATGGATAGCTGCATATGGGATGATGTGTGTGTATGTGTTTTAAGTATGTGTAACATCTGGTTCTTTTTTCACCAAAATCATGTGCAGTCCTTTTTTCTACTTAGGAGCAGATTTTCTATTGTTTCATAAATAATTTTGCATTTGTACCAAAGGCATTTCTATTAGTTCAATATGGTGCAATAAACATATTCTGTGGAATGGATTTTGCAATGTTGTTTGTTGATCTCTCCATTTCTTCGGTTTGTGTTCATCCTTTGCCATTTATCACATCAAATATTTTGGTCATCTGGACATGGATATTAGATATTGAAAGAACTCCTACTAGTCACATCCTTTCCCCCTGGAACAGTTTTTGGCAAGTAGTAGGTAGGAAAGAAGAAACAGAATTTAGGCCTGTTTCATTTTTGCAAGGAAGGAGCAACATATATGTAAATGATTCTGCTGTTGCTCTGCCCTTAATGAAGCAGCAGTACTGCGGGAAGTGTCTGAGATGCCTCAGCAAATAATACAGTAGGAGGACTCAGCTACTTGTTGGAGTTGACTTTTGTCATTCAAATGAATATAAAATTGCTCCAAACTTTTTTGACTAAATGGGGAAAAATGGAAATGAAACTTAACTTGTTAGTTTTATAACTGGAATGATTTAGTTTTTTTCAAACATATAATAGCGCTGAGTTTTTCAAACCCCTTCACCCTGAATTCCCATTATGATTCCAAGTAAGGAACTGAATTGTAAAGCCCGTTCAATGATAAAGGTGAAGGTGCCTGAACGTGCCAATATGTGGGCACCCTAGAAATTGCCAACCCCACGTGCTCACCTTTATGCTGAACTTCAGTTCTGCCTCGCTGCTGCCCAAAATTAGCACTGCAAATGGAAATAAATAATTTTTCCACTAAAACAGCAATTGTCAACCTAACTGAACTCTAACCACGGGCCCATCGCTACTTCACTGTCACTGGTGCCACGGCTTCCTCTCGTCCTCAGCATTCTGTGGCCACCCTGGTGGCCTCTCTGCTGTGTGAGCTCCCCTCTCTTTTCATATGTCCAGAGCACAAGTGCACTGACAGATTGTAATATTAACCACCTGCGTGTGGGCTCTAATACACACCCTGCCTGTGAAGTACTCTCGGTGATTCTTTACTTCTTCAACTTGACTTTAATGGCATTGCACAACCCAGGCAAGATGTATCTAAGCATGCTCCTTCCTCCTATATAGGCTTTTAAAAAAGCCTTCAAAGTTTGGAAAGTATCTGTTGGGTTTAAACTAAATGAAATTCTATTCCTTTCCAAGTAAAATCTTACAATTCATACTTTTTTACCCCCTTAGTGTAGCTCAGTGCACATTCATACTATATTTGTTTTATTAATCTGCACAATGGTTATGCAATATTGGGGATGTACTTTCTGTACTCCAGGACCGGTGTATCAAGTTTACTTCACATACTACTTTATTCACACATTTTTTCTTGGTCACCTAACTCCAACATTTAACTGTGTGTAGCAATAGCAGAACCACTTATTTAGTATCCTAACTTGTAGGCACAAATTCCTATTTTTCCATTGATTTACGCTTTTTATTAGATTGCAAGACTCTAACTAAAAGAACTATGTCTTGTATCACTTTGTTGCTCCCATTTTGTATTATTGCATTTCACAATGCATGTTACAGATACCCACTAAATGTTTATTCCAATAACAGTGATTCTTTAAATTCACCACTTGTGTAATTCCTGGTCAGATTTTAATGCCCTTCAGATTTAACTGCTATGCCAAATCCTGTCTGACTACGAAGTCTAAGTAATGTCTATGTTCTTTGAAATTCTTTCCATACTTTGAGCCATTTTCACCTTTTTTCACCACAATTATTCTATAAACCGTCTCTGTTCTTTTTTTAAAATTCTGGGCTGATAGAAACTATATATTAACTATAATTGACTGGTAGCTCCTCTGAAAACACTGAGACCATTTTCCAGTTCTCAAATCTGTAGGCAAATGAGTGTTGTGCTTTAATAGAAGAGGATCATCAGTATATCTGGAAATTAACAGCAGTGTGTATACAACCACAGAATGTACTCGATTACTGCAAGAAATTATCTGTGCAAGAAACCCAAACTGAAAGGCTATGCAGATAGTGCAGTGAGAATTTGCCAACCAATGGAAGATTGAGGTGATTTGTATACTCCGCAGTACACTACTTCATGGACACTCTCCATGCTTGTACGTATTGAAAGTTTGAAATATGTTTTCCATGCCTAGAAGCTAACCAAAAATCTGTATTGAGATAAGGTAATTCAGAAACCACAGGCTGATCTGCCAGATTAGCAGACTCTATCATTACAATTGCTGGCATCCCAATGACTAGACACACATTTTGCATGATTTCATTTACTAATTCATGCCAAAGAAAAGACAACAGAAGGAAAGATCACATGCGAACAGCTAAGCCAAATGGATGTGGCGCCACTACTACCCAGGAGCATTGGTCCTAGTAAGGCAGAGCTACGGAGACAGCCAAAGGGTGGGCCTGTCCAACATAAATATAGATAATATTTGTGGTTTGACTCCCACACAGTTATGCAGAAGCATTGTGAGTTGGCTTATAATTTGATCTGGTATTTTTTAAATTGCCAAGGCATAAATACAAAACATGACCTAAATGCATAAATAAAGGTCTCTGTCCACCATGTGCTAGAAAAATATCTCAGGGTCTTAGAACTAAAATAAACAGGATTTTTACCATGTGTTAAAACCATTGAATTTTGCCCATTTCAAAATTAAGCAAAGAGTGAATATTTACTAGTAAAATGAACTTTCTTTCCTCTTGCTTCTCATTATAGCTATAGGGCAAGGGAAGGAAAAATGAACAATCATATGGTGATTTTAATTAACACAAGAAGTCCATCAAATTAACTCGCTGCAGAAATCCAGCCCCGTTGCCTTATGGGGAGAGAATTTGTATATCGAAAATGATTAGTTTGACTCTTCTTTTCATTTTTGTGCTATAAACATATTGTTTGATTCTTTTATTGTTTTGAATTGCAAAATGTGTAACTACAAGAAGAAAACAATAAAGGTACTCAGGTCTCCAGTAGAGACAGACAATTTTTTTAAGTTTTAAATGTTGAAGGAGATGGGTAGGCCCAGTTATCCTGATGATGTTTATATATGATTATGTAATGTGTATGTGTATCAAATTATATACTACTCCATCACAGTTTTCTTTAAAAACTAAAGAAAAACTTTTTATAAATTGTATAAAATACACCATAATTTGGAAAACATTATTATGAGGGATTCTTTCCAAAAGACAAATTAAATGGAAAGTGGAATAAACTGAAGACTGACCCATTGCCATTAATGATCATTTCCTAATTAATTCAAGTGTAGTACATCAACTCATATTTATAACTTTCTTTTGTTCTAAAGAAGTCATTGAATTTTTTCATTAGAAAGAATTAAATATATATATGTATAGTTTTGATCTCTCTAAAGTAAAATTACATCTTTATAAGTTTATAAGTTTATAAGTAGTTGGACCATATGTAGCATTTTCATAGTTATCATAGTTCCTTGTGTTTAAATCTTTTCTACTTTAAAGGAATGCCACTTTTCCTTTGGTAGTAGTACTCTGAACCCCATATCTTTGTGGAGTCTGAAGCAAGTCAGAAAATATTAGTGTTTTCATGTAACGGATTAGAAATTTAATTGCCACAACACTGGTATATAAAAAAGGATCATTTTGGGTGTTTGTTCATTCTTATCCTCATGATTTTCGTCACTAAAAATTGTGAAAGTATTTCTATAGTTTTATGTTTGAAAAAAGACAAATATCCTAAGACATACATAAAATGAGACTGATACCTATATTCTTCCCCTATTTACTCAAGTCAATCAAGGAGAAATATTGTGGAAACATGGGAAGTGTTTCCAGAATTATAGAGAAGAGTTCACTGAAACAGAGATCTCTGCCTCTACCCAGCATGAAAACACATTTTAAGACGAATAGATTTTCTAAGCATACTTGAGGGAATTCATTTTGTTCACAATTTAGTTACACTTTCATACCAATGAAGATGATGGACTGTATATTTAATAAATGTTTCAATTGTAAAAGAAAAGGAGTATTGAGAAACAACACGTCTCTAAGGTGTGCTTTTAATATGTTATAAAAGCCTTTAATACTGTGCAAGAGGACATGGCTTTTTGCCATAATTTTAAATTTGTGCTTCTTTTATTCCTCTCAGTTGGCACCCCGTAGTATTTAACTTGATTTAACCTGTAGGCAATTAACCAGCAGGAGTAGCTTACGCAACAGGGAGTGTGACCTTTAATGAAGGGATATTATTAACAGCATTATTAGCGTTTATGTAGGTAACAATATGCTTATTTCCACACTGTATCAGCAAAAAGAGTGCCAGATTTAAGGAGGTAGCTGTAGCACACTATCATGCCTTAGAAATTACATTTGCACATGGTTTATGTTCATTCGTGCTGATATTTCTCCTGTATTTCTGATTTAATGTGTCTGGCAGCCAGTTGCTCACGTGAAGTGCACATAAAGTAAACTGAGTGGAACTCGTTATTTCCAAATCATCCAAGTTCAGTAAGAATAATACCTACTTCCACTTACTCTTGACTTATTATGGTCAGTTCAACTATATGGAGGCTGACCATATCTCTTGTCTTCTTGTCCAAGTCAAGATAGCCTTAACAGTGTAAGGTAGCTTCATTAAGATTGAGCCTGAAAGAAGAACCATAAACCAGAGTCTCCTACAGACCAGCCACCTTGCTTTTTGTTATCTGTGAAGCAATTTCATTGATACCTGCTTGTCCATCTTTCTTACCTTGATTTCACATTAGGAACGTTTAGTTTCTTCATTTATTGGTTGAGCAATGTTGAAATGTTAAGTTCTCTAACCATCCCTTTCCTCGTCTTTAAGATGGGTAGAATAACATGGTAGTGGTTGTGCGTAAAGGCATTGTCATGGTACCTGCCGGGTAGTAAGTAATCTCTTGATGGTTGCAGTCATTATTACCCTTGTTTTCTTTCTTTCCCATCGGAGCTGTTGTTTTTTTCATCAGCCATCCTAGTTTGTGAAAGTTGCAAAGCCACGACAACCGGCTGAAAGGTAACAGGTAAAATCTAGATTGTATTAGTTTAGGGAGTTGTTTTCTTGGTGTGACATTAAAATATAGATATGTAAAAATTAAATTCCCATCAGTTGTAGATATGACACTGGAAATTACCATTGCTTTCCCCTGTACTTCCAGCACGTGTTTTCCCACACCTGCAGAGGGCTGGCCTTTGTAATATCACAAGGCAAGGTGAACAAAATGCAGGTGCTTCTCCACTGTCAGTGGAGCACATCTCTCACCCTCCCCAGGGGTCAGCTCACAGCCCGTGCCAGTTCCTCCTGTTCCTCACACTGAGAAGCTTGGAAATTATTCTTACACTGGCAGGCTTGGATATTACCCTCTCTTTGATATATGCTCCTCTTATATTCCTCCCTTAAGAATCACCAGTTCTTAGACAGTGTACTTGAAAGACCACTTCTTTGACCTCCACGAGTTGCCCCTTCATACTCTTTCTCAATTCTAGCTTTTCCTGATATGTATTCTGCAGTAAGAAAACATCTCTCAGAAGCAATATTTGGTGGTTAGGAGCATGACCTATGGAGCAAGGTAATACTCTCATTTGATCCCTATGGTAACCTTGGAAGCTTATTTAACTGAAGTGTTAGTTTTTGTCTATAAAGTACTATGGATTGGGGCTGGGGATTTAGCTCAGCAGCAAAGTGCCTGCCTGGCAAGTGCAAGGTCATGAGTTCGGTTCCTGGGAACAAAAAAAAAACAAAAAAAAAAAAAAAAAGTACTATGGATTATAGTACCTCTTAAAACTAAGTATAATAATGCATTTACTAGACACAGAGAGTAGAATGTAATAAACCCAAAGGAAATATTAATTATACTTTAGTACTTGCGTATTTCATCCCATTAGATTTCTTTCCTGCTCAATAAAATGATGCGTACTGTATTTTACCTACTGATAAGTTCTATCAAGTTCAAGATGTATTATTATGATGGATATCACTAGAATGAAAAATATGACTTCTAGTTCTATCAGACAGTATAGATCTAATATATATTCTGTTATAAGACGTTAACTAAAATCAAAATATGCTTTTAAGAATCAATATGTGACAAGGTTCATGTCAGTCTGTTTTAGGTCATCATGGGCAGGAAGCTGGTATATCCTATCCTAAATTTTGCAGTGTATTCAGAGTCATTTCAGGATCATTATAAAATGAAGATTATGATTTCAAAAAAACCAATTTTGGAATTAGATTCTGACTCTGGAACTCAGCCTGAGATCTGAAGTTGTGAGAAGGAGCAGGTGATGCTGGTGCGGCAGGTTTTGGGCACACAGTGGAAGGAAAAGGAGCAAAACATTTGGCCTCTTAGATAATGGCTCTTTTCGGAAGATAATCCACTCAGAATGAAAAAAATGTGCTTTCCCTGTGCTCTGTACTTCTAATATCTAATAAATCCCCTTTCTGCCTCTTACCACTCACCTCTTTCTGCCTCTGTGTGTGTGTCTGTGTTTTCTGTCTTGTATACACACACACACACACACACACACACACCAAAAAACATATACATGTGCACACCAAAACACATTTAACAGCAGTTACTCTAGTACTGAATTATATTCTTGATCTCTTGGTTTGCGTCTGGATGAAATAGCTTTTTTCTTAAACAGAAACCACCAAGAAGGCACAATAGACTGGAAAAAATAAGTTTACTCTAACAGCAGTCTTTTGTTTGACACTGAAACATAATATAAGATTTATTTAGAACTAGCTCAGTTCGGGTAGCAAGAGTCGTTTGCACCTCCATGGAAGATTCTGCCTAGCAGCAAGGAAATCTATACACAAAGTCGATAGTGTTTTATTTGACCAACAGATGGCAGTAGCAGTCTCTTCTTTTCCCCTGTAGAAGTAATCAGAAAATTGAGATTAACCTGTTATAAAATTGTCCTAATAGCACTCATCAACTTTTTCTATGTTCCTTCAATACTTAACCGATTTTAAAACATCACCTCACTCCTAGAGCACAGGATCTCTTAATCATTCTTATAAAATATAAATATATTTTCAGAAGCCTTGCTACCTACACAGTCTGTATTTGCCTAATTCAAGTGGAAAACTAGGAGATGGCAAGGGTCTCATTTCCAACGTGAATAATTTTTAACTTTCTGTATCTAGATGTTTTGACTACAATAAAATACATTTAATTAAAGCAATAAAGAGATCTCACTTTTGAAAATAGTAATATGTTGGCAAATTAGCCACAGTAAGCTATTTTACAATAGATCCAATGTTTAGATCAAGATAACTTTGCAAGTGGAGGATATCTAGCTTGTTTCTGAGAATATTTATATTTTTAGTGAAATCTGACCTGATGTTAATCTACTGAAACATGCTCGTACCCTTTTCTCTCATTGATGCAATATTTGGCTGAGCTGTTTTCCACAACTTTTCATATACATTTCAATAAAAATATAGAAAAATCTCTCTTAAGTTTAAATATTCTTCTATAAGAACATATATCAGTAAATATGTATGTTTGTAATTCTAGAATAATATATTTACATATATAATTTCCTTTGCTCATAATTGTAGAATTATAATATACTTCATACATAATTTGCATTCACATTCTAGAATTATAAAATTTACATTTTAAAGTTAAAATTCAAATATTAAAATTTCAGTTAAATGTAATTCTAGAATTCCTAAGCAAATTGTGTATATATGTAGGTATATATAAATATGATTCTACATTTGTAAGCATTTATACATGTAAAACGGGTTTTGATTTAACAGCAGCCATCTAACTACCAAATCTGTGAGCATCATGAGCTATCTGATAGGCCTAAATTTATCTCTAGAAAGACACCAATATATAGGATTACATTTATATTTTCTTTCATAGGTTAAAAACATGAATATTATAATTCACCTTTATACCCACTGTCAATGGTGAAGATGCTATGATATCATAATCATGATAAAGATGCAACAATTATCTAGGAAGAAAACTGCAAGGGATTTAGAATAATTCTTACAGGACTATGAAGTAAGTTCAGTAAAGTTGTAGAAAAATGATCAGTACACATTTTGCTACTTAATGACTACCTGAAAACAAAAATTAAAAGCTTGTTATTTTAACTGGTCCCAAGAAAATGAAAGATTTCTTTGCATATGAAAATTACAAGACATTATTTTGACATAAGAAAATTTAATAAAATTTACAAATGCAATTAATGAAATCAAAGGATACCTAAGTGAATATAGAGATCATGTTCCTAGATTCAGTAACTCAACATCATAAATACATATACTTTACCAAAATTAATTAATAAGTTTAATTCCTGTAGCAATCTTACCATTTTAAAATATAGACATCCCAAAATATATATGGAAAGACACAGAGACTTGATAAGATTTAAAATAGTCTTGAGGCTGGATGTGGTGGCCCATGCCTATAATCCCAGCACTCAGTAATCTGTGGCAGGAAGGAGGATCCTTGTGAGTTCAAGACCAGCCTGGGCTACAAAGTGAGCTCAAGGCCAGCCTGAACTGCATAGCGAGATGCTGTCTCAAAAGACAAAAAAAAAAAATAGTCTTGAAAATGCAAAATAGTGTGGGAGAAATCACTCTAGCTAATGTTAAAACATCACAAACCTATAGGAACCAAGATTGTGTGCTGTTCTGGGAAGGATATTGAATATGCATGAATAAATATATGAAAAGAAAACAAGACCTAGAAACAGATCCACAAAAATATGCCAAGCTGATTTTTGGCAAAGGTACAAAACAATTCAAGGGAAAGACAGCTTTTCAACAAATGATGCTAGAGTAATTAGATATGCTGAGGTAAAGGAAAGAATATCAACCTAAAATTCATACTTTGTATCAGGATTAAACCAAAATGGACCTTGGGCATAAGTGTAAACTTGACAACCGTAAAATATTTAGAAAAAAGTAGATAAAAATCTTTGTTATCTAAAGACAAGTAGAGAGATCATATTTAATATCCATGAATGACACAGAAAGGAAAAATTGATACAGTAGAGCTTATTAAAACTGTATATGTACATGTACCAACTCCCCCAGGTGAGTGTAAAATGTACGTCCTGCAAAAATGCACTCATAAAATAAAATTTTAAAAAATAGCAGACAGCAAGACAGAGATGTCCAGCGGATGGGTCTCATTATTACATGACAATTAGCAATTAGACCTGTGATCACTGAGCTATTTCATATCTAGAATGTGGTGGTAAGTGATGTGATCAAAGTATACAGAACTAAGTATACACACATGAACATACTGGTTGCATAAATAAAAGTGGGGAAATTAGAATAAGATTGTATATTATGTCAAAGTCAATAATCTGGCTGTAATTTTGTATTATAGTATTTCAAAATGTTATTATTGTGGGGAACTGAACAAATAGTTCCCAGTATAATTAAATAATTATCTGTGTTCTTACATCTCCATCTAATTCTATAATTATCTAAAAATAAAAGTTTTAATCAATTTTAAAGGAAAAAAGGACTTCAACAAGGAACAAATTTTCTCTTTTAATAAAGTCACAAAACAGTAACATACACATTAATGATATGTTAGCCATGATATTGAATCCGTAGTATAATAATAAAAATGACTTTTGTGGGCTTCATCATTTATACTTGTAGTCACATTCAAGACTTCATTTTAATTTTTCTAACCCTGATTGTGTGGATTCTTTTTTTCACTGAAACATACTGGAAAGATCAAGGTCAAGAAATTGTCCAAAAGCTAGTATGTAAAAGAGCTGCAATTTGATCCTCCAAATTTTGATCTCTATACCCTGCCTATGATAAAATGAAGGTATTTCTACTCCAAATTTAGGTGTTTTTAAGTCAAGAAGGAAGAAAGCAACTACAAACTGGAACCTATAGAATGACAAATAACTTTAATAAGGATTTTCCTCCAAAAAGCCTATCTGCAAAATTGTTTGTACCATGTTATGCTTATTATTGAAATCATTGCATTTAGTTAATTGCTTTTGATTATAACACAAAAGCCTTCTAAAAAATATCCTAGGTTTTACCTGTTTCTCATGTATTTAATTACCTGGGAAGGGTAATATGATAAACCAGAATTACTAATTAGCATTCCCAGAGAATATATTTTCATGTAGATAAAGAAGAGATTTAAAATGTGAACCAGAGAGCAGAAAAATTGATAGAGAGAAAAAAGGTGGAAGTAGATTGGACCCAAGTGAAGACTCTAGATCTTTGATCCTCAAAATACTGTCCTTGATTCAAAAAATTCAATTATTTTATTTGATTCACAGAGGCTAATAAGGAGAAATTCTTCAGAATGTCATCTGTTTGTACTAATAAGGGCAGCAAATTTATTATTGAGGGCAATTAAGGAGATATGTTCACTTCAAAAGGATAATCACCACTTTTCAAGGTAAGATTGCCAAAGTATTTTACAGGTTTTCTGGAAGGGCACTTTGTCCCATGCATTATTTTGATTTTCAGCTAGCTACAGTTCCTAATTTCTTATAAAGCAGATTTTTGCTTATGTGTGTTAGGTTATTGTGTACTTAGTATTTTCCTCATCAGTTTACTTTATTGTGACTTTTTGTTTGGTTACAACAGAGAGGAAATATTGCATATTTTTGGCTGTCTAGCAATTAAAATTAAAATGTCCTCTACTTTCCTGAATTTGTGTCAGTTAAAATATACTATAAAGATAAAAATAAAAAAAGATAGCTAAAATAAAAATCTTTAGTTAATTTTAAGCTTTACATAGGAAATTTTACAAAAAAATCATGTGCAAGCCTAAATCTTCCCTTGTAAATTAAATAATTATTAAGTAAAAAAACTGCTGGGGCAAGAGAGACTCCATTTTCTTTTTTTAACATCATATTAAGAGAAGTCACTTAAGTTCACTTAAGCTGTAGTTGACCTCACTCTTCATCCCAGTCCCCTTGGTTAGTTATCAACCCATTTAAAGGACAGTGGAGCCATAAAATGAGAGCAGAACAAACAGGACAAATTGGGAAGTAGGCTAAAAGTTAAACTGCAATGGTCATGTGGAATCTGGCTATCTGAAAGCTTCATTGAGAAGTAAACTTTGTGTAACATTCTTATAAGATTACCAAAAATGAAGTAATGGCTACTATGGAAACCTAAAAATGTACTTAAACAGAAGGTGAGACCCAGATTAGGTGGACATCTTCTCTGGCTCCTGGTTAGAGACTGTCCATCAGCCAGGTCAATAAAGCTTTGTTCCTGCTCTTTTGGTCTCTTGTGAATGCCATTCTTGATGAACTTGCTTGCTGTATCAAAACAAATAAAAGCATTGAGACAAACTGAATAGAATATAGTTACTGTTATTGTAAAGCTGTTGTTGCTGTTTTCCTCCAGTGGGAACTTTTGGGCAGGGACGTCTCAGTAGGTAGTGGTAAAAAATTTTGAGACTTTTCTGACTCCGGGAAGCCAGGACACAACACAAAGTTATAAATGCACAGGGAACAAAGGGGCCTTCAGAAGAAAAACAGGTGTTCAAACTGTAGAAATAAAAGCTTTTTATGACAACTATGCACATACTTCAAATTTGATGTGGAGTTGATCCTGTTCACCTTATTCTAAACTGTCACAGTGTACTATAATGCATGTTTCAGTTTGTATTCACTATTAGACTTGTGCACTGGAACATGAGCAAGTCTATGGATACAGGGAAATGACATTTACAGTCCAACTCAACAGTTAAAATGAATTCTCGTGGATGTAGAGGGTATTGTAGAGGACATTCAGAATTGACTATTGTGACAATATTTTTAAAAGTGATCCATGCACACATATGTAGACAAAGTTTTCATGTGGGTATTCATAAGCCAAAAAGAGGGCTGTTGTTGAATCTTTAATTGGTGATTTAAAAAGAGCATACTGTATCTTCTTATGCAAAACTAAACCAAAGCCAGGAAATGCATCACCATGCTTGATACTGACAAAGTCAGTTCAAGAGTAGTGTCACGAAGGGACCCAGCTCCCAAGCACATTTGCTGTACAGTTCAATTCCACAAGTAGTGAGTCTTCATGGATAAGGCTGAAGAAAACAAAGATACAAAGCAACAATTTTTCACATAAAATTTCCATTTGTTGAAAATGGAAATAGTTTTGTGTGCTATAAAATTTGCCTGGCCTTAGAAATTAGTTCAACAGTGGTTGCTCATTAGCATTCCTTTTATTTTTTTTATTTTTTTTTTTTGGTTTTTTCTCCGGTACCGGGAACCGAACTCACGACCTTGCGCTTGCCAGGCAGGCGCTTTTGCCGCTGAGCTAAATCCCCAGCCCCAGCATTCCTTTTATATATATGAAATGAAAACATAGTGAGCAAGATTCAGAAAACACTTTTGAAGAAATGTTATTTAAGGTATACACAAGTTTCTTCTTACTAATGAACTTAAATTTTAAGGTTTCTACTTCACCAAAATTTTTCAGGTGCAGTGTGTTTTACTGAAGATGTAAAAGTTTAGCAATCATGTCAATTTAACAGCTATACAGGCAATTCGAAGAAAGAAATTGAATGTAATTATAAGAAAAAAAGCAACAAGGGGCTGGGGATTTAGCTCAGTGGCACAGCACTTGCCTGGCAAGCGCAACGTCGTCAGTTTGATTCCTGGTACTGAAAAAAAAAAAGAAAAGAAGCAACAGAGAGACATGATTAAGCTGAAGTAAAATGATACTTTCCTGTGTCATTTTTTATTTTTTCCATATGAGTTGGGAAAATATTGAAAGTAGAAAAGGAAAATTATGACTCCTTATTATGGCAGATAATGGGTGCTTTTATTCTACTTGCCCGTAAGCCTCATTAATTTGAAATTATTAAAAGGATTTTTGGGGCTGGGTATTTAGCTCAGCCGCACAGCACCTGCCTGGCAAGTGTGAGGTCATGAGTTCGATTCCTGGTAAAAGAAAAAACCAAAAATAAAAAATAAAAAAAGAGGATTTTCATCTAATTTGTTAAAAAAAAAAACTAAAAATTGAGCCATTTCAGAAAAGCAGATAGTTTTGTGTAACATAGTTCTTTAGGATTATCATTTAGGAAGGAAAGAGAAAAGAAAAGAAGAATAAAGGAGAGAGGGAAGAGGAGAGGAAGGAAGGAAGGAAGGAAGGAAGGAAAGAGGGAGGGAGGGAGGGAAAAGAAAGGGAAAGGGATGTAGAGAAGGTCAGCGTGGCAGCCTCCTCTGGAATATTGGTTTTATTCCTGGGTAAATCTATAGGACCAGAAGTGATGTCTTCCACTGTTTTAGGCACATTATTGAAAAGATTCTTGTTGCATTGCAAAACTGACAAAATCCAACTTATGTTAAAGAACTGTTGAGAGAGTTGTTGCATAATTTTTCTTTACGTATACCATGTGAAATTGAGCTGAGATAAAGATGCTTCTTGTGAGATCATCCTATCAAAGGGCATCCTATCAGAAAGTACATGATTTTTTCTTATTTAGGGACAGAAGCTTCCCTCAGCACAGGCCTAGATACTGCACCTTCGAGCAGATTGTCACAGTTCTTACAAATTAGGTCTATCCAGACTAGCAAAGTTGCCCTAGAGTGTACGTATAAGAGGTCTTTTATTTACCATAGCAAGACAGCCCAGAATCATGACATTCAGAGCCATTTAATTTTTAAGATGAACATTAGTGTCCATCCTCAGGGACAGAAGGGAAAAAATACTGTTCAAACCTATATCCCCTTCTTGACAGCTGTATAAATACCTCAGTAAGACTTGTCTGTTCTAAGTATCTGGTAAGAAAAGAGAAAACAATTGGAAGAATTCTGTGTGCAGACTTTACTTTTCGTGGATCAGTATGTACCCAAGAAATGGCAGGGGCTGTAACCCAAAGTCTTCCTTGTTAGAAGTTACAAAAATGTGATTCATGATTCTGAGGATCTGGAGACAATTTGGTACAGCATCATACACACACATGCGTACACACACACACAGGCACACACACACACACACACACACACACACACAGCTTCTTTAGCAACTGCTCCTGCTTAACAATGGAGGAGAGAAACAAAACAGGCAGATTACTGGCCAATAAGCATGACAGTTCTTCTCAGGGAACACGAAGCGCTGAGGTCTACCAGCCAGGGTGGAGACGCACAGGGAATGGGCTGTAAAGAAAAGCATAATACTTTGAATCCCAAAGTTAGGCAATTTGTGTTTAGAGAAACACCAGTAATCATTTCTCTGAATACTGATTCCGCAGCTGTGGGATCTGCCCCTGAGCAGAGCTGGACTGGAGCTGAGAGCGGAGTAACCAGGAACTGGGCTGAGAGCGCCCAGGGCTCGGCGTTTCTCCAGCTTTGCTGCTCAGGGTGATGGCTTCTGTCTCAACCCCTGTTGTCTTTTTGAAACTACAGAACCCGAACCCACTGTCCAAGTTTTATCACACAGGAAAACTGAAGTTTGTTCTCTCTTTAAAACTAACAGAAGCACAAGAACAACAAAATCTCAACACAGTCTTTAGGAAAACCTCTGACTGCCCTCGATGATTTATCTTTAGATCAAGAATTCTCACCTCTGCCGCACTGACATTCAGGGCCAGATAACTGTGTATTGTGGGCGGTTGTGTCCTGTATACTGCAGGAGGTGTAGTAGCACCCCTGGACTCCACCCATTAGATTCCCCACCTGTTGAAGGACTAAAAGGGTCTCTAGAAATTGTCAAATGTTCATTGGTGCAAAGACTTGTCCCACAATTGAGAACCATTGCTTCATATTTATAACTGTGGTCAGAAATACAGGAATCACAGATGTCGGCCAGAGTGGTGAACTGTATCAGCAGGGAAGATCAAATTCTCAATTTCTGTGAGCTAGTCAGACGCCCCAGTTTGAGTCTTCTGCACATCTCAAACTATCCAATCCTGCTTTAATCACATAGGCTCATCAAAAGCTGCCACACAGATTTCATGTCTTTGCTGTCACAGTTATTTTATGTTGCCATGAAGACCATTTACAAGATCAGGATAAAATAAGGAACAGAAATTGTGACTGGGCTTCCATTTTCATAATATTTACTCAAATTGAAAAATGGGCTACATGTTGCCAGGCATGGTGGCACATGCCTGTAATCCCAGCACTGGGGAGGCTGAGGCAGGAGGATCGTTGCAGGTTTGAGAACAGCCTGGGCTACAAAGTGAGCTCAGGGCCGCCTGAACTACTTAGCAAAACCCTGTCTCAAAAAGACAAAAAGAAATGATTCTATGTAAGTTCAACCAGTATAGCTCAAATGTATCATAAGGAAAGTCATTGACTGTAATTAGGCTTGTATATTAACATTTTACTTTTACAAGGTGGAAAATGATTAATTTTCTTTCTATTTCTCTTATAGGAAGGAAGATCAATTTTAATCGGTCAAAAAGGGGACATTTAAATTAGCTATTAAATAAAACCTACTTATAATTTCAAGCTTAAATAAAATAATTTTGTCATGTACCACAGCATAAGTATATATATGATTTTCTATAACCAAGCAAATTATCTCACATATTACTTACATGTCACTTCCTATAATAGAGTCTCTTTATTAAATTCGGTTACAAGATGCTACTTGATTTCTTCTTCATATATTTGCAGTTAAAGTTTAGGTTTCCATGGAAAACTATTGCACTGTATGTACTCGGTAGGCCTTGCAAATGTGGATGTAATAAGGAGTAGAAAAATGTAAGCATTAGAACTCTGGCTTGCTGACGTTATGGAATCAAAGAAAACAACTTGACTGACCTATCCAAAAAGTCCTAAAAATAATGAGTAGAACCTGAGTTGTGTCCTTGAAATTTCTGTTATTCTTTTGATTTATAAGCAGTCCAAAGAAGAATTCTATAAATTAAAACAGATACCTCTGCATCTTAATTTTTATACAGACCACAGCAGTAGATTTATGGTTGTTCAAGACCTACTCCATCATAATTAAATTGTACTTGCCGGCTTTTTATAGCTACTCTTGGAGATAAATCCTTATCTCAGAGGTTCCAACAGTGATTATCATCATGGCCTCTTGCTTTTATCATGGGTAGGGGATTTTGACAGTGCTATAATTCCTACAGGTCTTGTACGCTTTACCTCCGGCTGTATCTCTTCACAAAATATCATTATTGAGTGACATAAAAATATTCTGATTGTGTTCATTACTTCAGAATTTTCCAGAGCATTTTTTCTTTCTCATTTCTTTCATTCCATTTTTCTCCGTCTTAATCTTTTCCTTTGAAACTAAATGTATTTATTTACCTTATTTTTAACGACATAGCTTTGTATCGTGCTGTATATAATGGAACTTTGCTTCCACCCTATTCATTTGAGAATAATACATTTTTTCCTCTATATATGATAGTCTGTAGTAAGAAAAATACCCCTTATTCCTGACTTACCCTTCACAAGATAATTATATATGCAGTCTTTCCATTCTGTGTTCTTTCCTAAAGGACCATTTTTTATATAATTCAGATATATTTTCAGATACTGTCATATCAAAATATAAAGGAAAATAAGGAATAATCATTTTGTGGTCTTTGGTTGGAATTTGACAATCTATATTATGCAAAATTTTTATAAACATTGTATAATAATTCATAATTACTTTATGTATTTAGGTAGGGAATTATACTAATGTTAGAGAGAAATATAATAAATGTGACCAATAGCAAATGATGTTCTTGATATAGAAATTAAAAAGAATGCTAACACAACAGGTGAGAAAAAAGAATGAAAGTTTTGAAAGATATTTCAAAAAAGTTAATGTCTAGTACTGACCACAAAATTTTAAATTCAGTGACATTTAGGACACTTGAATATCATTAACAAATTTTAAATGATAGATTCTTTCAAAATCAGAACAGATAAATAAATGCCAGGCTTGTCTTTTAAATTATCAGATGTTTTAAGAGTGCTGTGTTAGTTTTCCTGTCTTCCATTAAAAAACACTGCAAACTAGGGGGCTTTAACAACATACAGTTGTTCTCTCACAGTTTTTGAGGCTAGAAATTCTAAGCCAAGCTGCTGACCAAGCTACTTTCCCCCCAGAGCCTATAAAGGAGAATCCTCCCTGCCGCTGTCAGCTTCTGAGGCCACAGACCGCCTCTTCCCCCCTCTCCTCCCCTTCTCTGTCCTCCTCTCTTTTCTTCTCCTCTTTCCATATCACGTGTCATATTTTATTAGAATTTTGCATTGGCAACATTTACAAAGAGGCTTTTTCAAATAGAATCATATATAAGTAAGTCCCAGGGGCCAAGACTTCAATATGTATTGACATTATATAACCCACAACTAAAAATATTCCTTATTGATAAATTAGTAAAGGCTTTCTGAAAAGCAACTTAACAATATTTTTTTTCCATTCACTTCTGTTTTAGAAATCTACCATGAGAATAAAAAGGCACTTAAATTTTGATTATATGCAAACCATTTGCTGAATTATTAAAGAAATTACTTAGAAGGAATCAGATGTCAAAATGAGTAATAACTATAACATAACTAGACAGAATGTTATGGAGCCACTAAGTTTAAGTTGAAGTACATGGTATCACAGATAACTAAAAAGACCAACAAATAGTAATTTATATTACATTTCCTATTACTAAATAGGCAGAAACCGAATGTGGTGGCCAATGCCTGTAATCCCAGCAGGATGTAATAAGGAGTAGAAAGTAGTAAGGAGTAGAAAGTAGTAAGGAGTAGAAAGTAATAAGGAGTGATCCTCCTCCAGCACTTGGGAGGCTGAGGCAGGAGGATCATTGCAACTTCAAGACTAGCCTGGGCTACAAAGTGAGTGCAAGGCCAATCTGAACTGCATAGTAAGACACTGTCTCAAAAAGACAAAATAAATAAATAAATTGGTAGAAAGTTCTTTAACTTTCTCTATAAAACAAATATATCAACAAAAAACCCTACTACACATGAATAAGGAAATAAGCCTTTTCTTATACTGTTACAGAGAATCTGAAGTGTTAACAACATTTCTGGGTGGTCATTATCAATATATGTCAATACTTTAGCCTGTGGTCCTTCCCTTGCTTTAACAATTCCACTTCTTGGAACTTATTTTAACAAAATCATCCTGTATATGCACAAAACTATATCCATGAAAATATTGCTAGAGCACCATTCATGTATGGATGAGATAGATTAAAGAAGACATCTAAGTGGTAAAAATGCTACAGAGTCAATGATTTGGGAAAATGTGAGGTGCATATTTCAAAGAGAAAAAATAGTGTTTCCATCATCGTCTCTGGTTTACATTGAAAGCAATCTACAAGTGTAAAAAAGACTATGAACCAACTCCACATAAGGAATGTACGCATTATGTACTGCAAGTGTATACTAATAAAGGTAAACTTTTAAAAACGAGTAAAACAAAAAGAGTGATGAGACGGAAGGTGCTCTGTTGTGCCCTTGTGGGTTAAATAAGTTAAACTCTTTTCAAAGCATCTCATTTGTTTTCTTAAAGTTCTTCCGTCACTCTAAAAAGCATTTTATCATAACGCTACTTTGGATACATTAATGCTATTGTAGCAGAGGACTTGTTAAGGGTTGTTGATATTAATAAATAGAGAGGACCTGAAAAGAATTTTTATTGTGTTTTGCTTTCAAGAAGACACATGCAATTTCATCAGAAAATAAGAATCATTAGTATATACTGTTAGGCTTCTTTTACACATCAAAAAAGATTTCTGTTTTTTTGTAATACAATTCTGGCTGGTATTATAGAAAAGATTGAACAATTGCTAAATATTTGAAAGCTAGAAAAGTATCAGAACTAAACAGGTAACAAAGGCAAAATTAGGAATTTCATTTAATATGATTTTTATTTTGTGCAATTTGTATTTTGTATAAAAATACAAATTTTAGGCTATATACACATTATGTGCTTGGAAAGTTGGTCGCACATGAACAATTTTCAATATTTTTATTAAAAATAACCACAAGTTGGGTTCTGTGCAATATCATGGCAAGGCTGGAGCTTCTCCTTCTCTGGTAAGTGTATGACTCCATTATTATAATTCACAATACGCTATGCATTATTTTTATTCTACAACCCTTTCTGTGTGGTCACGGTTTTAACATTATTTTCTTGTTCCAAGACACACACATGCCAAATAAACTTCAATAACTTCTTAAACAACAGTGTTTCACCATTCTTATTCTTTGTCCTTTGCCCTTAAATAATGAATCCGCTCATACAGAATCAGGAAATTGGCAATACGTATTTTAGTGAAAGCCAGAAATTTCACCAGATGCAAGTAACATAGTTTTATGCTCACAAAAACTTTATCTTATTTCATCCAGTTGTTTGCTCTGTGGGTACTTTCTATAAATTTATTATGGTTTGTTCGTTTGAACATCTCTTCTCAGAAAATTAGAATTCGAGGTAAACATTTATCATTAATCCTGCTAACCAAGTTCCTGGTTTGTTAAATACAATGGGAATGCTGTGTTCATAGATGACTTATATTTTCCAGCACATTGTTTTCTGGTAGTTGGTCTCTCACTGAGTGGATGTTGGCACAAGCTTGTCTCATGACATGGAAGTGAGCGTTTCCTAGATGAGTAATCCATGAGATAGTGGAAGAGAAGAGTTACCAAGAAGGAAGCCACAACCTTTACACAGCTTCACCTCATAAATGGCATCTTATCACTTCTGCAATGTTCTATTCACTAGACGTGACTCTACTTTCAGCCCACACTAGTCTAAAGGAATCACACAAGGCATGAAATTTAGAATCATTAAGGCCATGTTAATATCTGCCTATCGTATTAACCAAATTAGGCAAGTAGGATTCAAAAACCAAGTGAATGGGGTAGACTGCTTAAGAGGTACATATATGGAAAAGGATCTCAGTGGCAATAGTTTAAGATCCAGGCCAGGGAAGCTGGCCAGAAGAAGGTGTTACTCTGGTCTTAGAACAGGGTTGTAAAGCATGGCCACAGGTAGAGATAACTTTCAGGAGCACTAAGGAAATAACCCAGTGCAAGCCTAGAGATAGGATGTGTGGCCAGGGAGAAGCTCTGACTTGGATGATAGCACAGAAGTCATTTGGCCAGACTCCACTGCTTCAGTTCAGAGCCTCTTGGCTGTTCATTCTGCTGGCAGGAGGATCCAAACTCCATGGAGCCAAGGTATTGGGAATGAATGCCCCATCTCTCAACTGCATCATGACATGGTAGACAGGCTGCAAAGAAACTGGCAATGTGAAGAAGGGGCCAGGAGGATTCCAGGGCCAGGGCTGTTCTTATTATAACCTACTCTCTCTAGGACAAATCAAGGTCCTTCAAGAACTACATTAACCCTTTTGAGGGCAATGCCCACAGTGACTTAATTACCTCACACTGGGCTACACCTTTCAATACCCGGATACATGTACCTCTGGGGGCACACTGAAACCATGTCATTTCAGGGAAGTTTCACTGGCTCAGCTTTGAGAAAGAAGAAGAGAAACAGGGCCGAAATGAGCCATAGAATATTGCTTCTCATTTAGTATCAAAATAATTTGGTGACTTGGTAAAAATACAAACTCAAGATCCATTTTATTTCAACATGCCTGCTTCTGTGTTCCTCATTAGTATCTCAGATGTTCAACCAAAATTCAAGGACCGTTGTCTCAGAGGGACTGTGTTCCCAAGGAAGATGCCATTTGCTAATTATGATAATTAGTTCACTAAGTGAACAGACTATCACTGAACTCCAACACAGTTCATGGTATAAATATGAATCTGTATCCTTGTAGACAGAAATAGAAAAAATGATGATTATAACAAAGCATTCCAAGGAAAAGGCCTCTGCTTTCATGTTGGAAGAACAAATCATGGCTGGCACTGATTAACAGATTCTGCTCTCTCAGGCTGGCAAAATGTAAAAGAGTATTCTTTGCCAAAAATAACAAAATGGACACCCAGGCCAGCATCTGGAAGTTATTCTTGAAGAAATATGGCATTAGCTAAAATTAGAGTGGTGGGTCAATTTCTATTTACCCATTTCACTAGTCCATGCTGACTAAAGGTTAATGCAACTTAAACTAGAGTATTCATTCTGTTTTTAAATCTTTTCCTTCTGTTACATCCTGTTTATTTCCACATATGCTTGATAAATATATACTGTTGAAGGCCTACTACTAAGTGTTAGAGAGGGACCTCAATTATTCTTTTGCAAAATAGTCTTACGTGAGAGGGCTCCTAGCATAGAATGTGTACAGATGAGAGCTATCCTTGAATCCAGAGAGATCTGACCTTAGGTATAAATGGTGTCACTTCTAGGTAATGAAATTTCAATCAACTTAGACTCTGCTTCTCTAAAATTCTTGTGTGTCAATATGTAGATCACACAACTACTTTAAAAAGCTACTGTTGAAATTATAAGCAATGTATGCAAAATGTTCGATCTATAGTACACATTCACTAAACACAACTATTATTTCTAACAATCACTGATATTTCTCAATGCTGTCAACATTGGAACATATTAGACACGCAATTTGTCAAAATAAAACACTGCTTATGCCATCAGGCTGTGTTATGGTTTGTGTCTAGATGGCCCCCCAAAGCCTCATACAGTCATGGGTTGGGCTTCTAGAGTTTGTGACTGATTTATAGTCTAATGCTGGGATTATGGGTGTGAGTGCTACACCTGCCCTAGAGCAGGTAGCCTGCATACAACATAAGGGAGGGAAAGAGACCTGCTCTCTGCTGCTCCCCCCTTTTTGCTCTTATTGCTTTTGCTGTTTTCCGTCATCATGAACAGTTGCCCTCTGCCATGTGCCAGTCTGCTGTGGAAACTGCTGAGCATGGACTGAAACCTCCACAAATTGTGAGCTAAATAAATCTCTCCTTTTTTAATTCTGGGTATCAGGCATTTTGTCTCAGCAATGAGAGAAAAGTAACCAAGATAGGCTCATTTCTGATTTTCTGCTTTAATGTAAGAATTGTAGTTCAGAAGTCAAGAGTACAGGCTCTGGATCCAGCTAAGTTCAACTGAAATATTTGTTTTGATTTTGGGGTGCTGGAGATCAAATTCAAGGCCCTGTATATGGAAGGCCTAGCAGTGCTTTACCACTAAGGTATGTCCCTCATTCGAAATTTGAAATTTAACTTGAAATTTATTGTCACAGCCATTTGGGGGAAAAAAAAATACCATACTCATGCTTTTGTTGATTGAGATAGGGACTTGCTTTGTTTCTTGGACTGGCCTTGAATTTAAAATAACTTCATTTTCAGCCTCCGTATAGCTAGGATTACAAGCATGTACCCCTACCCAGCTAGTTGTGTGAGTTTTCCTGAGTATGTCATTGCTAATGTGAATTGATCCTCTGGGCTAGTGAGTATAAATCTGATGCCTTTGGAGATTCCACAGAGAATAGTTTTCTCTCTCTCTGTGCTTTTTGGGAATTGACTTTTTGATACTATGAGATATGCATATAACACACACAGAGGTAATGTGAAGAGTCAAAGTCTTCCTGACGCTTGTGTAGCTCAAAGGATAGAAAGTCCCTGTGATTTTTATCTTAGAGCTGAAACATGAATACTTCATGTGAATGAAAAACAAGGATCGTGTAGTGTATGTACATGTTTTCTTGGTGGCTGGAACTAAGAATTGAGAGGTTTCTTTCTATGAAGACCCAGTGTCCTAGTTGAGGAACTCCTACGAGATAATGCAGGGCAGGGAAGGGAACAGGGAACTGTGGGAAAGCTCAGCTTCCTGAGACAGAGCAGTACCTCAACACTGGTAGCATGGGGCCAATGGGCCACAGAGAGTGAAGCATTAAGTACTGGGCAAGGGCACTGGGAGGGCACGGAAACATTACCCAAGATGACAGATACCAAACACACGGGAAGGGGCCCACAAAAGAGAAACAGCCACCTTGGCAGTGTGATCCACAATGTGTGACTGAGAAGCCACAGGCTACTAAAAGCAAGGGGAAGAGCAAGAGAACAGAAGCACAGAGATGGGAAAGATAGCTCATCTCTACTCACCCCCGAAATCAGAGAACCTTAGGAATACCATCACTGGACAGTTAGTGAATCCAGGGTATTTTAAATCCTCTTGAGACTCATATACAGATTCAATAGAAAAGAAGAGTATAAAACCATCGTTTAAGATGAGAAATGACATGCTGGCCTAATTAACCATGGAATGACAATATTTACAAACTCTCTATTCTAGCAGGCAAAATATTCAAAGCTAAACTCAAACCTGGATAGTATGTTTATGATCATGAGTGAGATTTGATTTAACAGTCCAGTAAAGTCAGTGTAAGACTTATTCTTCTACACAAGAATGCCACTTCTAAAACATCCCATTTATTTTACAAGTTTAAATTAAGTACTATATAAAAAATTATATCTAATAGGGTACATATCCTTTTTAGAGCCCTAAATATTAAACAATTGTTAAACTTGCTCATACTGTAGCTATGTTAAATGTGAGGGTGTATTCATAACAAATAGCACTGATATCTCCATTTTTGAAATGTCTGAAAGGGTGTTCTTTGAAGTAGCATTACTCAATATTAACAAAAGCTTTGTGGGGAAAATAGCATCTCATATATTCAGCTCATTGTGTTACACTGGCAAGGAAAGACACTTATCTGGATGTTTTTAGGTTTCATTTTAATGATTCATTACATCATTAGTGTATTAAACAGCTTGTAAAATGCCTTTTATTTATTAATACGATGTGATCTTTTTTTGGAGAGCATTATATGCTACTTTATGCAAAATCCTATTTATGGGAAGTATTCTTCTCAACACTCAGTACCTGGAAAAGTACTCAGCATCTATTTTGATTATACCTTAAGAAAAATTGAGTCACACAATAGATTGTGTTTCTCACTTTACTTTGGCATCTAGAGAGCTTTTAGTTGTGGTCCTCCTACATCAAACTCAGCAGATATTATTGCATGAATTTCATGTACTGCTTTTTCTCCTTACTCTATTTTTTCTTCTAACTTTCTCTATTTTTATTTAAGTTAATGGGAAAAATGTCAGGGTAAACCACGGAAAAGATTAAGTCCATGTGTATTACTGCTGTTTTCACTGTGGTTTTCTCGTTAGCTTGTTGTCTTATTTGCATTTTTGAGAGGATTTTGATGCCTTCTTGTTACTGAAAGATGATTCTCTTGTTTTCACAAATAAAATATCTATATGTTTTGATTAGAGGCCTCTGTGGTTTGATGAGCATTTGCCTGTGAGAGGGAGGTAAAACATAACACTTGTCATCCTCAAATGCTGTCTATGTGAAGCAGCGCATCTTTGACTAATTGAACTGCATAATACAAATTCACCTAAATGAGGTGGATTTGACTCACATTTTTATAAAGGAAAATATCCTCAGTCTTACACAACGGGTGACTGGAAAAAAAGTTGATGTAAAAGGCTGGAAAAAAAGGTGAACTCAGTCTAATTGGATTCATTTACAGCACATGAAATAATAGTACCAAGTTTAGGTACCTATAGTTCACAAAAGAAAAAAAAATTACCTAATGGTGAAAGATGTAATGCTAGAGTTTTTCATGGAGTGCACAAAACTAGGTTGCTAAAGAAAAAAAAAATATTTTCTTATTTAAAACAGCAAAAAGAACCACTGAATCTCAAGTGTGTTCAGCGTTACACAATTCCTTTAAGATGCTCCAGAAGCAGGCGTATCTGTTCCTAGTTCTGGGCTCCACTTGACTCTGAACCTCTCACCTGTGTTTCTTCTAACTACTTACACAACCTTGTTACTATCACAGTGTGCCTGACATCTAAGTACTTCTGAAAAGGTACCGCCGTCACAGTCCCATGGACATTCTTTTAGGTGCCCACCACAGACAATAGAAATGGCTGAACTGCAAATCCACTCATAATTGGAATACTATCTCCTATGGATTCACTGATGGATTTTAAAGTGTCTCTTTCTCTTAATCTCTCCCATATTGTTTGCTGGGAGAGAAAATTGTGGCACAGAGGTAC
Source organism: Chinchilla lanigera (assembly GCF_000276665.1). Classification (NCBI taxonomy): domain Eukaryota; kingdom Metazoa; phylum Chordata; class Mammalia; order Rodentia; family Chinchillidae; genus Chinchilla; species Chinchilla lanigera. Next base: position 6,121,393 of record NW_004955407.1, read on the forward strand.
TTTTTTCATCCAGTTATGTAGAAGCAGGTAATCAGTTTCTAGAGACTAGTGCTGGTTAAGAGTTTAAGGCAGGAACTTGATGCTTGTACTCAGAAAAGAATTTGCAGTTCAGTTTTTAACATGGAGTCAACAATCAGAAATAGAAAAATACCAGAGAGATGTGGATCTAAGCCAGGCAGGAATGTAAGGTTCATATTTGCTTTTTTTTGGTACTGGGAATTGAACCCAGGACTTTGTGCTTGCCAGGCAGGCTTTTGTGCTGCTGAGCTATATCCCCAGCCCATAATGTTCATATTTGAAAATATTTTAAAATGCTAGATAAAAGAAGTCAGAGGTACAGAGAAATCTAGGGATTTCTGAGACCATGAAAAGAGGCAATTCGAGCAAGAAGGAGGAAGAGGAGCTCTTTCTTGTCACTCACTCTTTCCATTCTACCATTCCCCAAAATGTTCAAGCACAACAATGATGAAGCAGGAATCGAGGATCTGGGAGATGGAACCTGCTCGAGGCTTCTTAGTGAATCCCAGGCTAAGAGAAGAGCGTGGGTTATAGGAAAATCCTCCTCCCAAAAGCTATGTGCAACAATACATACACATTCATCTCTGTCTTGAATTTATCCTCCCTTAGTGACAGGATGAGGCATTAAAGAAAAAAATCTAAAATGATGACAAATATGAAAATCTCCTTGCTTTCATTAATAGTGGTGTAAATGAGAGTAAGAAAAGGGAAGTCAACAAGGGGAAAGATATGTGTGAGGAAGTCTGGGACGGAATCAGATTTTATTACTTTTCCTGGAATCAATTCATCATTTGTTCAGTAAATACTCATTGTACAAAAACTATATGCCAGGCATTATTTTAGGAACTGACACACAGCAAGGAAAACAACATAAACAACAAAAATAACAAATGAGGTACTCCTCCTCTTGACCTGTCTTTCAATAATGGAGACTGGCAATCCACAAATAAATTTGATACCAAAAGTGCTGTGTTACAAAGCAGAGGGAAGGAATAAAAACTGAGACTGGAGAGTGAGGCAAGGCAGTGTTTTCTGATAAGGGACCGTAAGGGGCAACTTGAATCAAAAGAAGGGTCAAATATGGGCAACAGGTTGGGAAAGCCTAGTCTATGCATGGAGTAGAGAATTGTAAGACCTCCACTGCTAATCCTCCAGGGACAGCTGGGCAAAGAATTGGATTTCTTTGTCATGCACAGTTATTCAGGTGGTAAGAGAGACTGAGCAACTGTGTTTACACACATTGGTATAGATGGTCAGCTTGGAGTACAGACACACTTGTTTAAGAGAGAAACTTTTGTGGAAGAGAATTCATTATCCAAGATATCATCATCATTTCTCCTTACCCAAACTTTAGGGTCTTCATTTCCCTTGCATAAAGGGAAAATGCAGTTTATAGGAAGAAGGAGCAACAGGAAAGGAGAATTGTAGCATTTTGTAATATTCATGAAAGCACATCCCTGATTTCCTTAAATTCTGAATCAAAACTCTGCATACGATATGTAAAGTAACATTACTTTTTTGCAAACGTCAAACTCTTTTATTTGACACCTGGAGAATAATACAGCAAGGTCCCCAAATATATCTCAGTGACAGAGAACCTGAAAAACCAAGGCACGAAGAACATGTTACTGACAAGATTTCAAATATAATTAACCCAGTATTTACACATCTCATCTGGTCTTTCTTTCCGCATTTAAGCTTCACCAGCATAAAGGGATTATCTGCAGGGCTATGGCTGTGTTATTGTCTGCCCTGTGCCTGTCTGAGGATAGGAAGGGGAACCCCAGCAAGATCTGTTCTCCTATCATGACTCACTTTGTGTCCCTGTCCCCAGGAAGACTTGTGATCATATTGGTTTTAGTCCCAAGTTGCAGGGGCTCCTGCATTCCTGCAAACTGGATACCCATCTGTCAGACTGAGTTGAATCAGATTTCCATGATGTGGGAGAAAATGCTGAAGAGAGTTGTAGATAAAGTCATCAAAATAATGTTCCACCCATGACAAGAGCTAAGCAAAACCTACCGATATTATCCCGTGGCAGATCAACTGACAGCTTTCACCACATGGCCCGGCCAGCTTTGCACTGTCCTCCTAAATTCCACTCCAAACTGAGTTTTCTTCAAAACCCTATAGGCTCAGATGTCAGGTGAATTCAAATGATTGGAATTCACTGAAAGCAATGAGAGCCTATTTCACATGCATAATTCAGATTAGTGATGGTTTCATTAAGGTGGCCTAGTGCAATCTTCTTTTAAATACATTAGGGTGTGTGTGTGTGTGTGTGTGTGTGTGTGTGTGTGTATTTGAGAGAAATGGATTTATTTCTCACTGTGTAGATATTATAGATAAACTTTCCAAAATGCTTTCAAATTAACAAAGAATAACTTCTGAAAGATATATTGCAAAGTGTCAGGGTGAATATAAAATTTATAATTTCTGGATGTTACTCTAATTTTATCTTTCTTTAATAAATTTGAAGGTTTCAAAATAGTTTCCTCCCTTTGTGGATACTATAAACATCACTTGTCAATGAAGAAAAAGAATAAGAAAATCCAATGTAGTTATTTTGTAGCATACTGAGAGCCACAAGATTCCAAAATTCTAATGTTAGAAACTACAGTTATTCAAATAGAGATCTTTTTATTAACACAAGTGTGCTATTTAAAATATATACACATACACACACATAATGCCAATATAGGCTGGTAAATAAAAAGGAGACAAACATTTTAGTGATATTTAATTTTGAATTTGTCTTTAACACTAAGCTACAGATAGTAGCATGCTCTAATTGCTCATGCCTTATTCTTACTTTTGCAAGTTATAATTAAAGACAGAGTGGTTTTATAAGAAACAGTGATCTTATGTAAGCATCAAAGCATATAAATATCAACAGGGTGTTTTATAGGCTATGTTATGTACAAGGGTCTGCTAGTTATTCTGCTATTTATGAGGAAGCTGAATCTTATAATTCTAAGGATGAAAAAATCCAAATGTCACCATTTGTTGTCTTCAGGTAAACTCCAGTTCCTGAATATTGACAGATGCCTCCTCAAATTCTGCTGGGACAAAAAAAAAAAAAAAGATAAATAAACACATCCACAGATACAGATCCTACTGAATTTAAAAGAATTTCAGACAAGAGGCCAATTTGGGATTTGGATGGGAATCGACAGTATGTCCCTGATAATGTTAAGAGCTAGCATTTATTGAATTCTTACTATGTTCCAGACATTGTTTAAATGCTGCTTCATGTTGACCTCTTTAACCCACAGACACAAGCATAACTAAATATATCCATGATTTCTGTTTTATAAAGGAAGTTGTGGCCAAGAGAGGTTTATGGCTGGACCAAGTTTGCCTTGTTGTCAAATAGCACAGCTTGGCTTCAGAACCAGGCAGCTCGACTCCCAAGCCCTGGTCCCAGAAAGATTATCATCATTTACTGCTAGATTTTAAATCTATTTATCCCTCTGTGATTCTAAGATGACATACTTTTAACCAAGTAATCTGACACCTAAGCCTATATTGGATTTAAAACTCAGTGTAATATCACCAAGGACAGAGATTTTGTCAGTATGCCTAGACCAGTGACTGGTGTATAAAAGATGGGAAATAAAGTCATACTTTCTAAAGCAAGAGCTAAAGTGTGGGCTCACATCCTCGCTTTATTGGACATGTAGCCCTGTACAAATCACTTCAACTTCCTATACCTCATTCTTCTTGTTTGTAAAATGTAGGGAAAATAAAATTCTTCCTTCTTGAGTTTGTTCTGAGGATAAACAAGATTATACTTATAACTTCTATAGCACAAGGAAAACTATTTGGTAATTTCCTAATGAACACTTATTCTATCAACTAAAATTTTGTTTTTGTTTGTTTATGTTTCTCAAAGAAAGAAAACACATGTCACCACAAAAATCTTCCCTAAATATACATACACATTTTACTTAAAATAATCAATGCTGAGAAACAACGCAAAGTAAATACAATAAATTATGGTTCTTTGTAGTTACCTTTTTGTGCGATGGTACATCAGAAATTCTCACTGCTATCTAACTAGAATTTATGATGCCCATTCACCAACCTCTCTCTCTCCACCTCTCTCCTTTCTGCAGGCTCTGATAGCTATCCTTTTATTCTCAAATTCTATAAGATCAGCTTTTTATATTTCTCATGTGAAAGAGATATTTGAATACTATTCCATTGTGCCATATTTTCTCCATTCATCAACTGATAAAAACACACTATTTCTATTTCTTGGTTATTATAAATAGTGCTATAATGCATATGGGACTGCAGATGTCTCCTCGACATACTGGTTTTATTTCTTTGGGTGTGTACACAATAGTGGCACTGCTGGATTCTATGGTACTTGTACCTACAGTTTTCTGAGGAACCTTTCTATACTTTTTCCATAGTGGTTGTAATGATTTACACTCACATCGTGGTTGTGCAGGAACTCTCTCTTCTTCATATCTTCTCTAGTATTTGTTATTTTTTCTTTATTTTGGATAATAGCATGTATTTTTTTTATTTTTTATCATGGGAAGCTAATATTTCACTGTGGTTTTGATTTGTATTTCTCTGATCGATTTTGAACATTTTTATACACCTATTGGTCATTTGTTCATCTCCTTTTGAGAAGTGTCTGCTTAGATCTATTTCCATGATTTAATTGAGTTATTTATTTTTATGCTGTCTAGTTGTTTGCACTCTTTACATATTCTAAAATTAACCTCTTCTCTGATGCAAAGTTTACAAATATTATCTCTGATTCTGTAAGTTGTGTTTTACTGTTTTCTTAGCTGTGCAGAAGAGTTTTGTTTGTTTTAATCTTGTTTGTCCTCCTGTGCTCTGCTTCACAGCCACCATGCACTGATGATCTTTGCTCTGCCATACCCTTCCATCATAATGTTCCTGTGTTAGAGTTAGATGATCATGAATTGATTCCTTGAAACCATGAGCAAAATTAAACCTCTTCTCCTTTAACCTGCAGATGTGAGGTACTGTGTCCCAGAGAAGTGGAACCATTGTTGTGACTGTACCTAAATATGTAACAGAAACATTTGGAGCTGGTTGTTAGGAGGAGTTTGGAAAAGTTTGGAGATGTAGGCTAGAAAATTCTAGAATGTTGTAAGCAGAGCATGATGGGTAATTCTGGTCAGAGTTCAGGAGTCCAGAAAGGTGATAGTAATGTAACAGTAAAAGTCAGCTCAGTAGGCAATGAAAAGTCAGCTCAGGCTTCAGTAGGCAAGCCTATTAGAAGCTGAACTAGAACCATGCATGTTGCAGTCTGGCCAAAAAAAAAAAAAAAAAAAAAAAGGTCTACATGTTGCCCATGTCTTGAGATATTACAGAAGACTAAAATTAATGGCAGTGGACCAGTTAATTTGGCTGAGGGTATTTCAGTTCAGCCTGAAATTCAGGCAGTGGTATGGGTACTTCTGGCTACATTTAGCCAGGTTCATGTGAGAATTATGGGTGAAAGCCAGAAACATATTAAAAACTTGAATTTTGGCTCATAAGAACCATGTATAAAACTTGGGACAAAAGGAGCTATATCTAGTGAAAAGATTAGCGCCATTTAAAAAAGTATTTTTTACAGGGAAGAAGAAAGAGTTCTTGAAGGCATCTCAGGAATTCCAAAGACCCTACCTGCTGAAGGTTTAAATCAAAGTCCAGGAAGACTTGGATTCTTGCCTAAAGCTAGCACATAGGCTAGTAAAATAGTTGAGCTCTTGGATAAAGACACAGGTCTTACAAGGGAATGATTAGAATAGGAAAAGTAGAAATTTATGATATTGAGAGAAAAATACTGTAGCATAAATTATTTTAATTCAGAGGACATCAGTATACTTATCTATAAAAGAATAAATTACTACGTGAGCTATAGCAAGAGCAATATAGGGAAGAGTTTCAACATGTGCATACTGAACCGGTTTGCCTAGATGTGAATCCTCTCTACCACTTGCTACTTTTTCAATGTTGTCCTTAACCACTTTGAACCTAAGCTGTTTTCATAAAGTATCAGTCTGGCGTACTGAAAGCACTTAAAGATTTCATTAATGTCCCACAGACAGACATCAGTTATAGTTATTCTAATCTCTGCACTAACTACCAAGAACATAATCTAGATCACACGTATTAATCTAATAAGTGCTTGGTAAATGATGACTCAGGTTCCAGCTATGAATTACTACCTGCTATTTTGTACTGTATTTCTACAATTAGGATAAAAGTCTTCAAATATTCATGTGCTCAGCAATGGAAGCTGTTGATAAATTGATGATTTTTAATGTAAAAAATTCTTTTAACTCTCAGAAGTTAAGTGTTATTTTGTGACAATTTTAAGAGATTTCTATTACCAGTAAAATGTTTCAGTTTTATAATGGCATAAAATATTTCCAAACAGTTTTTAATGTGCCTCCCTCTATTTGGAACAGAAAAATATATTTTCTGTACTACTTGCTTTTCTAGCTGAAATTCTAAAGAGCTTCACAGATAATGTAATTATATTAGAAAAGCATTTTCACTCTACTATATTTTTTTTTACCTGGGACTCTAAAGAGGTATGTGGACAAAACCAAAAATACACATTTATAACTTCCATTTTGAAAGTTTATCTTTATTTCTGTTTTGCTAGCAATACTCTGCAACCAAATAAAGATAAATATATATACACATATATTCAAACATATAAAGTATACTTTTGTTCAGCTATATAAATTATGATTTTATTTATTTTAAGCCACATCTAATTAATTTATTAATTTTTGAGTGCTTTGCACACATTAAGTAAGCTTTCTATTGCTGAGATATACTTTCAATCCCATAAATCATGTTTTCAAATTCTGCTGATTTATTGTATCACCTTTGATTTCATTTTAGGATTAATTATGCAAAGGTTAACTTTGTTAATGATTAAAGTAATAAATCCTTTAAGTTATTAATTATTGAGGTATTTCCTTTATCCTCACAACTGATTTATAAATTAAATTATATTTCATTGAACTGACTATAATTGACTTAATTAAATCATTATGGAAACCATTATAGCACATTTATCAGGAAGCATGAATAAAATATTTCTAAATTTTCTTGTAATAAAGAATAATGATTCTTCTACAGGTACCTTTTTCATTTTGCTCAAAGTTTGTAGTAAGCCTATAAAGATCTGCTTCATACAGAGCCTCAAATCAGATTATAAGTAATGCCATGAGCTAAAGGAAGAAGTGAAATTATCACTATCTGCAGATGACATGATACTTTACATGGAAGACCCCAAAAACTCCACAAGAAGACTCCTTGAATTAATCAACAAATTAATCAACACTTAACTCCTTGAATTAATCAACAAATGTAGCAAATTTTGGATACAAAGTCAACACCCAAAAATCAATAACATTCTTATACACAAACAACAAACAGACTGAGAGAGAAATTAAGGAAACCATACCTTTCACAATAACATCCAAGAAACTGAAAAATTTAGAAATAAATCTAATAAAAGAAGTAAAAGATCTATTCAATGAAAACTACAGTACTCAAAAAAATAGATTGAAGAGGATTTCAGTAAATGGAAAAACATTTCTTGCTCATGGATAGGATGAACCAACATTGTGAAAATGGCCATACTCCCAAAATTGCTGTACAGATTCAATGCAATTCCCATTCAACTACCATTAGCATACCTCGCAGATCTTGAGAAAATATGCCTTAAATTCATCTGGAACCAGAAGAGACCCTGAATAGCAGAAGCAATCCTGGGCAACAAAGACAAGTCAGGTGGAATCACAATCCCTGACGTGAAATTATACTATAAAGCTACTGTCATAAAATCCACCTGGTACTGGCTAAAAAACAGAGCAGGGGATCAATGGAACAGACTGGAGGAAACAGACACAACTATAAACACACTCAGCCACCTAATCTTTGATAAAGGGGCCAAACAAACTCACTGGAAGAGCCATAGCCTCTTTAATAAATGGTGCTGGAAATATTGGCTTGCCACCTGCCAAAGACCGAAAATAGACCCAAGTCTATCACCATGAACCAAACTCAAGTCACAGATCTCAATATTAAAACAGAAACACTAAATCTATTGGAAGAGAAAGTAGGTAAAAATCTTGAAGACATAGGGGTAGGCAGAGAGTTCATGAACAAAAACCAAACTGCATGTGAAATACTTCAAAGAATCAACAACTGCGATTTCATCCTACTGAAGTTTCTGCACATCTAAAGAAATCACCAGCAGAGTAAAAAGAAAACACAAAATTGGGAAAAAATTTTAGCTGACTGTCCCTCAGACAAAGGTCTTCTATCTAGACCATATAAAGAATTAAAAAAATCAGCCCCCCCAAATTCAAAGACCCAGTTCAAAAATGGCCATCTGAGATGAACACACACTTCTCAGATAAAGAAATACAAATGGAAAATAAATGTATGAAAAAATGTTCAACATCATTAGTCATTTGAGAAATGCAAATTAAAGCAACACTGAGATTTCATCTCACCCCACAAAGAATGGCTATCATTTAGAAATCAACCAATAACAAATGCTGGCGAGGCTGTGGAGAAATAGGAACTCTTCTCCACTGGGGGTGGGAATGCAAACTGTCGAAACCACTGTGGCAATCAGTTTGGAGATTCCTCAGCAAACTATCTAGAGGTCCCATTCAACCCAGCTATTCCTCTTCTGAGTATTTTCCCAGAAGATCTGAAAACATCGTATCACAGTGATATATGTGTATCCATGTTTATAGCAGCACAATTTGTAATTGCTAAATTGTGGAAGCAACCCAAATGTTCATTATTGAGGAATGGATAAAAAAAAATGTAGTACTTTTCTATAATGGAACATTACTCAGCTATAAAGAAAGATAAACTCTAGGCTTTTACAGGTAAGTAGTCAACTAGAGACCATACTCATAAGTGAAATAAAACAGACCTGCATGTGTAAGCAACGTATTGTCTCACTAGTGTAAGAACCTGAAAGAGTGAATAAAAATTAGGAGGTATGGTAGACATTGTTTAATGAAAGGAAAATGCTCAAAAATAAAGAGCAATTGGGGTGAGGGAAAAGAGAAAAGAAAGAAGGGGTAATTATGTATATATAGGATAACTAACATAGGTGTACTACTGACTTCTGTCACTTTACTGAAAGGAACAGTTAATGATTACTTATTTGATCAATCTTGCATGTCTCTATTTGTTTACCTGAGAAACCACTTTGAAGGTATCAATGTTATACAGCAACTATTGTTAATTTCCTACCACTTTGTCTGTAATTCAGTATTGCTTGTATAGTTCTTATGCTATTTTGTAAATGGATGTCTGTTTGTTAATATGTTTTCCTTCTTTTATTTTTAAAATAACTTTTAAAAAATGTCATGAGGTAATTATTATTAAAAATTGTGGAATTAATATTAATTGTTGAATTTTTAATTGTTTGCATGAATTTGTTTTGCTGTTTTTTCCAGTTGGATAAAAATGAAAACTTTTAACAAAACCAGTATATTCCATAATTTTTTATCTACTAATTTATGGAATAAAATATTCATTTGTGAGTTGGATTTCAAAGAAATATTATGAATTTGTTCAGAAAAACTGTCTACAGCAACATTATTTAATGAGAAACATTATTAATTTATAGTCATTTATGGCTATAAATATCTGTGAATTAACAAATTTGTTATTCTGTTAGTAATCTAGGCACTGGAGTTCATTTTTCAAGTTCTGATATTAATTTAGAGGCTTTTCATGTGGTATTTATAAATATCAATATTTGCTTTATTTGCATTGGAAATTAAGCTAACTTTGCATGTGTTCTCTAAAATAAACACTCAAAAATTCAATTTTAAGTTTATGTAAATAGTTACATATGATCCACACCTGTTTTATATTTTCTAAAGCAAATTCCAAAACCAAAACAACAAATGGCTTTGGAAAACATGTAGTCTTCTAGTATAGCAAAAAAGTTTAACTTTAAAATCAAGAATTAATAAATCAGATCCTGTATAATTTTGAAAATTATTTTATTTTTAAAGTAAACATTTTCAGTATACTTGCATATATTAGGATCAAAGTTTATTCACCATAGTGTGATAACTTATTAAGAATTGAAAAGAAATTTCTTAAGCTTGTTTATCCATGAACTGACAATAAACTAATATATATATAAACTCTGACCAAAAGGGTATATAAAATTCAGGACAAGAAAAACTTGTATAAATATTTTAATACTGAATTTATTGAAATATCATGAGATTAATATAAATAATCTTTGGCCTCTACAATTGCAAAAGGTGCTCAAAATGGTGGCCATTAGCCTTCAGACATTTATTATTAGGACAAACTGCTACATCAGTAACCTCAGTCACTGAGATTGCAGCACATGTCTTTTCAATTTCTTATCTAAGAGCTGGCAGTGCAGTGGGTTTTCTGTGATATGCCACATCCTTTAGGGTCCCCCAAACAAAGGTAACACCATCTGCTGAAAAAATGTCATTATTTTTCTTTTCCTGAAGTGTGTATACTTTTGTGATGGACTTTGTGTTTATTCAGTTATATTTCATCCAGCAAGTCTTTTTTGACTACCATTAGATGTCAAACATTTAGGCTTTAAGGAAAGGAGGAAAATTATCACTTTGACAGCCCACAGTCTAGTTGGGGAAGATATAAAAATAAAAATTATTATAGAATTACTAAGAGCATTTTATTGTAAATATTAAGGGAAATGCGCCCAATAGCACTACTACTTTGAAAAGTAGTAGTTGAACATACATATCAATCATCACTCTCAAATATTAAAAAAAAATTCCCTTTTAATTCTGTTATGAGTTAGAAATTTGCTCTTCTTGGAAAAACTTTCCTTTTAAAATATACTAACACACTTTAAAATAGAACACCCGTTACACAGAGATAGTGGACAATAAAGTGATCTCTCATAAATATTACATTAATAAAACCACAAATATACGTTATGAAACAACACTATTTTTGTTTAGGATTTTTGTTTTGACTCAGCATCTTAAGTATTCAAGGAAACTATTGATGTACAAAAAAAAATAAGATTCACTGAATTCACTCAAAAAAACACTCTTCTATGAAATAACATTTTAGAATCAACTCCTGACATCCAGATATTTGTCTGACCTTAATAGGTACTCCATGTTGTTTTGTTGTTGGACATAGACAATCTCACAGAATATTGATATCAGACAAGTTCACTCTGAGATCAGCATAAAATAAAAAAAGAAAAAAATTATATTTTTGCCTTAGCATAGATAAAAAATAAATCCATGTGCAAAGTATTAAATACCATGTATCCCCCTCTACTGGCTAATGTGAGGGATTCCTATGGGTGTGTCTTACTAACTATAGCTTTATCATTCTATAATTTGCCTTTCTTAGAAATAAAATTTTGTGAGGTATCCAATCATAAAATTGTCCACACTGATGCTACAGAAAAATCCAGCTTCCTTAGACACAATCCTGTCACTCAAAGAAATGTCAATTCATATAACAGATTCTACTGCTTTGAACATTCCTGAAGCATGTCATGCTTCCATGTTATATGTTTTCCCATGCTGCATGAGTAATAAATCCAACTTGTCTACTACAGATATATACTTATTGGGTTTTTCTAGGGACAACAGAATTTAGTTGAAAGCTTGTTTCAGACTCCATAGCCCACCTTTTTTTTTTTTTTTTTTTCTGTTTTTTTTCCCATACCAGGAATCAAACTCACAACCTTGCACTTGCCAGGCAGGCGCACTGTGCCACTGAGCTAAATTCCCAGCCCATTCCACAGCCCATCTTAAAGATTCTACCACCATAAATAGCGCCAGAGATTGGCCTCCACACATATGGGCCTCTGGGTACATTTGAAGTCCAAAGCCTAACAATGTCCCATAAATGTGAGTGCTGTTTGAAATGAATGATATTAAAAAAGAAAAGTTATATCTTAATATAAATATTGCCTTGGTAATAATATGCGAACTTATTCACTAAACATATTTAAGTTAACACATAGTTGTGAAGACGAAATCCAATAGAGTTGAATATTACGTAAAGTAACTTTAGGCAGACACTAAATGAAATTAGATATTATACATTGAATAGGGTCCTGAGTTTTTAAAAAATTTTTAGTATTTTTCATATGGAGTTTTTTCTCTAGCTTTCCGCATAAGCTTTTAATTTGATACCTAGTACTTAGTCTCCAAAGACAAACTGCTTCCCTCTGAATGAGATGTATATCCTTGACTTCAGGCCCTACTTCTTGAATTTGGGTTGACACTATAACTCCTCTTTGAACAGCAGAATATGGCAAAGTGATGCCGCATGACTTGTGAATCTGAATCATAACAAACGTTGTTATTCATTTCCTTGGAATCTTGACATACTTTCTCCTGGGACACACCCTCTTGAAACCAAGCTACCACACCCTGAAACGCCTAAGCCAACAGGTGTTGCTGGCCTAAATACTAACGTCAGCTGAGCTCCCGGTCCACAGCCATTGCCAATTGCAGCGCATGAGCACGCCGCCATGGCTGTGCCCTGTGGGCGCTTCTCCAGATGAGGACTTCCAGGCAGTGTCTCACAGCTATGCAGGAGGGACTCCCGCTGAAACCAACAGACCAACCAGCTGACCTCAGTCAAGCTATTCTCTCCTCAGGATAACAGTAAAATATTATTTTTATCTACACCTCTTGGGGTGTTTTGTTAGGTAACAATAAATACTCAGAACTGAGGTGTGTTTTTAACCCTTTGTGTCAAGTTGAGCTTTTGATCAGAGTGACATAAAGAACAAATTTTGCTTACTAACAGTTTTGATGTGGTCACTAATTTAATAACACAACACAAAACTCCAACACCTTTAAACATATTTTGTAAGTACTTCCTTTATGGTCAGGGTTCAAAGAGTTTAATTCTTATTTCTCTTTTTGTCCGATATTTTGGGCTCTGGTATTTATCTTTTCCATATGGCAGAAAAAGAGCATATTAGCTGTTGGAGAAAATGGGAAAAATTCATGATTTAAGCAACACAGAGGCTGCTTATCGTTCTTGATAGCTCTACAAGAAACAGATGTCACCACAGAGACTTCCTGCCAGAGAGAGGTGAAAGGAATTCTGGGAAAGCAAATTAGATAAGAAGCATGTTGTGTTCACGCAAGTCGGCTAATGAATCAAGTGATAAGCTGCATATTAATGAATCAAATGATAAGCTAATGAATGGAACAAATTCTTATTTCATCTTATGGAATAACTGATTGAAGTATTTCGTGTCTAATGGCCTCAATCAACTACATGTGTTACTTCTAGATTCTGAGGGGAGAGAGGTATTTCACAAATGTTTAAAAACACAGTTGGACTTTTTCTGAACACTACCTCTTAAATTGTTGATCTGATTCACCTCCAAATTACAGGAGATTTGTTTCAGCAACATAAACTTCCTCAGTTATCTAGATGGAAATGTGGCTAAGGAGACTGCAATACTAAAGAATCTATAAAACCTCAGAACTAAGGAAAATAGAACTTAGTAAAACAAGGCAGAGATATTAAATACTAGAAATATCTTTGAGGGGATTTTGAAAATATTTTCAGCAGCCACCATATAAATGTTATATTTTAGGATAATTCTCTATGTCTCTCTCTGTGTCTCTGTCTCTGTTAGAAAGGAATTATTGGAAATGTGAAGAGAGATAAAAGAGATTTTGTGTCCTTAAAATTGTAATTTTTAAAATAAAATTTCCCCACATTATATTTTGTAAATTTTTGTTACATTTATCAAAAATGACAACCTCATAGTCACAAAGCTTTCCTGAACAAGTAATGTTTTATATATCATTCCATTATTGCTACTATTTATCCAAAATATTTCTCTCCTTAATAAGTCATGTTGCTTTAATCTAGTTTGGTTTGGCCAAACCATATATTTATTTTACTTCTTTGGCTCACCTCTTGGATTCTTTACATCTGTGAAACACTTTCCTGTTTACAGGCCCCAAGTATAATTAAAGGAACTATGGGTAGTTGCAAGGAATGCAGGAACTCAGGCTTTAGTTTCCAAGCATAGGTTCACTTCCCAGTCACACTTATTTGCCATGTTTCTGGAATGTTATGTGAGAGGTGATACGTTCTTTTACAGGGAGCTTGGACCAAGAATCTTATCCACGTGGAAATCACCAAGGTAAGGAAAATGTCATCATGCCTGCACACTAGTACTCTTTTAGACTAATGGTGGTTTTTATGAGACCTGACAGTAACAACTTCTCTCTTCTTTTCCCTGTGCTTGCTATTACCACCCAGAGGACCCTGCTCACTGAGTCCCTGTTCCCAAGCTGTGGGTCATAAAGAGTAAGATATGACACTGTTTTCTCCTCTGGCTTACATTAGCATTATTTTGTGTAAGAAGAAAAATCCAAACCCACACACCACTGACAATTTGGCCAAATTTATTGAGGTCTGGTCTTTTTTGAGAGTTTTGGGCTACACAAGGCCTTAATAATGAAACAATTCCTGGCTTGATCCCTTATATCAAAGATTAAAGATTCAGGCTAAGATTCATCCCATTCTCAGCCTTCTTTCCTTTTTTCCCTTGATTTAAGTCCCCAAATGCTCACTGCATCTTTCAAAACACATCACTATACTACTCTGAACTTAGAAATCATAAAATTTTATACATTTGCAGCCCACCCAAAACTTCTGTCTGCATTATTTGTCAAAAGCACTGGTCTTATTATTTTTTCTTATCATAGCCCCTCCTAAGAAAATGTAATAAATGGGTCTCTCTGTCAACTCCTAACTGGGGCTATTACAGCACGATATATTACAGCTAAGGTGGATTGTGTATTTTCCAAACCAACACATATTTAAAAACATGTAGTTGATTGATTGTACAGTTGATTGACAGTTGTGCAGTGCTTGTCTAGCATGCACAAGGCCTTGAGTTTGACCCACAACACTTCTGCAAACAAAAATTAGTGTAAAGCAGGCATTCTGAATTATTACAATAGAAAAAGAAGTTTCAACTCAAAACTATGGTCATGCTAATTATATAGGGTATAGTGCATTCTGTAATGAAGCATACTGGATTTCTCACTATTTCAATCAGACATTTAAACTTTTCTGAAACAACTATCATTGCTAATGGCATTGTATCAATTCATTTTATTCTACAACTCACTCAAACATTCTTATTATACTAATTGTTTATCTGAGGAAACTGATACACAGAGGCTGCATAACTTATTTAATTAGTGATCAGTGATAGCCCAGATTTGAAGGAGCACATGTTTGGATCTTGGACTTCTCATTGTAAATTACCGAATACTGTTCATTGTTCCCTTTGATAAATGTAGTAACATTAATGTCTCTCTGAAATTTCAAGTTTTTAATGTGAAAAGTATGGTACTGGAGAGAACAAGACTTGATATTAAGTTTTCCTGGTTTGGAATCTGCAGTCTGCTTGGTTTTGAATCAGGTACTCAAATTTTGGGAACTCGGCTTACCTAGTTTTAAGAAAAGGATGCTCACATATATTTCAAAGGTTGTTGTAATAAATGAATGAATTCATTACAGTGTTTGCTGCACAGTAACTTCATAATGAGCAATCTCTATTATAATTTAATGCTAAATCTTCCTCAGATGCCCCCCCCAATGTCTTAGAATTTTGTTTTTATTCTATTAGGACACACATAAAAGTAATGCTTGTCAATATCAAAGACATATTATAATCAATCGTGTATGTGGCACTTGAAGAATTCTGATATCCTTCACATTTAATATCTGCATCTCTGAAGGTGGGGCTGGCCATGAGAAGGCTTCAGAAGGGCTTCAGGTGATTGTAATGTGCAGTCAGTGTTGCAAAGCTCCGTTACATCTTAGCTGATACGAAAAATCACTGCACATGTGTCTGTCTCTTTCCAAAAATTTCTGAGTCCTTGAGTGAGTCTCTTTATCTATCAGAGGCTATTTAATACTTTCCCTGAATTAAAATCATGAAATATTTGGATCTGGATAACGCTGGTCCATAAGGAGGTATATTAATCACAATATCTTTCCATTCAGAACAGATGAAAAAACCACATAATCAAATACCCCAAATCAGCTACAGTATTTTAAACAAAAAGCCACAATTTCTGATGATTATTTTTCTCTCTACGTGTCACACATAACTTCATTTGTACTGTTCAGTCTTTAGTTAATGTTTCTAGGTGTTTTACTAAATTATTAATGGAAAACTACTTGAAGAGAAACCACGCCTTCATCATTTTATTTCTTGCAGTAAAGTAATTTTATATACTCTGTACTCAATAAATGTTGTTTTGTTTGTTTGTTTGTTTGAGTTTGTTTTTGTTTTCCTTTGTTTTGAGACAGAGTCTCCCTATGTAATTCAAGTTGGCCTTGAACTTAGTGTGTAGCCAAGGCTGACCTTGAAATTGCAGTGCTTTCTGCCTCAGCCTCTCGTCTGCTGGGATTACAGGTGCTGGTGTGCTCCCATACCTGGCAGATGTTTTGTTGAATGAAAGTATAAAGCAATTTTAAAAGAGTGCCATATTATGACTTTGTATTTCAGCGGTGTAACTAGAAATGTGATCCATAGACGGTTTACCTGTGAGCTCATTAGAACTACATATTTTCTAGGCCCACTCCAATCTCACTGGATTGGAAACTCTGGGATAAGTCTCAGCATTCTATGTTCACCTATATTTAACATAGCTGATCTTTATGTTCTCTAGAGCTAGGGCAAGACTGCCTTACCATATATTTCACATCAATGATTTATAATACTAAGTGAGGCATAGCAAATTTACAGATGTTTCAAAATCCGGGAATGGTGCCATATTAGTTTAGGAATAAAATAACTAAAATTCTGCAAACTAGAACACTCTACGTGTGTAACAGAAATACAACATGGATGAATGTCAGGCTGTTATACATTAACCATGCATTTATTCAGCAGCAACTACATATCAAATGCTGTGCTGGATAATGAGATGGCTACAAATTTATTTCCTGCCCTCAAAGAATAATTTTTAGGCTAACGTGATAGATATCCACCCAAATAATTAAAAACACAGTAAAGTAAGTGTGCCAGTTATTAAGTTATTTTCTCTCAATTTCGACACCCCTCCCCATATGCTCCTTTTAAAGTTTGAGCTGGGGCTCTGCAAACCACATTTATTGTTTGGCAGTGGACTGCTTAGTAGACACTAAGTTTAGATGCTAAAGGCAAGATTAAAAACTAGAAAAAGAAAAAGGGACTTGTTATTTCCTCATTGCTCCTGTTTGCTTTTTGTTGCTGAAAATATCTCTCCAGCATTAGTGCTTCACCATAAACTGATGGTTTGTGCTGACAGCAGCCACTGAATTGAGTATGCAGGTTTTCCAGTACTAAGGAACGGACCTCTTCATAAACATGACTGCTTCCCCTCCAGGGTCTGCATCCCAGACCCTTAGGGTCTCTGTCCTGAGATAGAAGGAGGAGAAGCTCATAAACCTCTCCTTGAAGCTTCTTAGTTTTAATAACTGCACTCTCCCCTAGTTATTTTTCCGTCCATGTAGGTGGTAGTTGCCTCTGCAGTTACTGCCTTGAAGATTACTTCATGTCCCATTTTGCTTTATAACGTTATCAGATTTATGGATATTAAAATTCCTTCCATTAAATTATCTCTGTTAGAATAACTGCTGAATTTTCTGTCCATTCAATGGACATTGGCTAACACAATAAACGACATAGATAATGATATGGTTAAAAATGGAAAAAAATCCCTTAAGTGTTTTAATCATGAACATGTTTAGCGGAATCAGGCTCATGACAACCACATTTTCAACCACATGGGAACCACATTCCGTTCTGAGCTCAGTTTGGAAATTACTTTCTTTCTCATATGTAGAAAACCCCCATGCAATAAAAAAATGTGTCAGGTAAGACAATACATGATATGGACATCATAGGGAAAATATCTGATACTCTAATCAATAAAGGTGAATAAGGAAGGAAATTGGCTTATTTTGTATTTCTTCAAAAAGCAAAAGTTGACCTAACAGGTTTTAGTGAGAAGACAGATTTTTTTTTTTCTAATATCAACCCTGGGTAAAGATAAAATCAACTTCTGAGAAGCAACAAATACATTTCTTCATAAGAGGCACTCTAATTCATGTTGAGAAACTATTACTTGATATTATAGGGGACATTGTTCAGTTGAAAAGTTCATTGAATTAGATGTACTAGATAGTTTATATTGTGGTGTTGTGATATTGCCATTTGCGTGTTCATTTCATTATGCCCCTTTTCAACAAGAGAAGTGTTTCCTGAAGTGGATAGAATGTGCACAAGGGATAAAGGTAAAGGAGTCAGGTAAAAGGGAAGGGTCCTGCAACATGGGACAGAAGGAAACCTTCATATGTAGCAAAGTAGGAGTTAGGAAAGTAATTATAAGGAACCTGAGCAAATGGGCCGGAAGAAATCCCTCCTATCCCTGGCCCCTTCAATCCTAGTAATGAGCAAGGTCAAAAGCTGCTGCAGCTGAGATTTTGTCCTTGCCTCAGGTTTTATAGACCACATTTGAAATGTTCTGTTCCAGAACAGCATGTACACATCAAAAATGCTTATCTGAGAGATGGTTACTTTTTCCAACCTTATTTTCTAATATTTGCTAAGATAGTTGCAATGACTTTGAAACCTTATATTATGTTGGAACATGATACAAAATATTATTAATATTTCTGACAATGATACTAAAAAGTTTAATAGAATATCACCATCAGTCATAAGAACAGCACAGGTTATTGGAACACATCCTTTAAACATTTACCCAAACCAAATAAATAGACAGCACAAGAATTCCTGGTGTTTATGAGGCATTAGGAACAGATTTCTATAAATGATGTCAAAAGAACAAACCTACATAAGATTGGCAATTATGTTAGGATAAACTGAAAAACATGGTAAGGTTTAAACAGTAATTTTAGGAAAGTCATGTGTAAATATATTTGAAGGAGTAAATTAATATTTATGGGAGCTGTATTATTATTTTACTTTAACTTAGACAATGTTAAAAGGCATATTCTAAAAGAAAAAGAGTAATATCTTAATTGCTGTCTAGACTATGCCAAATATCCCATTATTGGGAAATGTATAGGCGTTTAATGTCACTTAGACACTAACGTGTCGTTAATGATCTGGCTTTATTTCATATGTCAGTACTTCTCATAAATATATTATCAATGAGTCAAAGATTAGTTTTTGTGGAGGACCACCTAGGAGATTCTCCTTGAAGGAGGAGCAATTGTCTCCGTTTTGGTGGAGCCTGACCCTATTTCCATGTATTGATATGTACAGAGCTGGCTGGGACCCTTCCTTATCCCTTCAATTGGCTTTAAGCAATGCATATCAGTCTAGCCAAGGTGCTGATGGTAATCTTTGGAGATGGCAGATGTGTTTCCCTGGACTCCCCCATTGCTCCCTTGAGTGAGCTGGGATGAGACGGGACGTGTGATTTTCATGGGATTACAAATATAAACTTCCTGGGCCATGAGAGGACTGGGAAGTGCTCTCTATAAGTTTTCTAAAAACTAAAGAGTGCACGGGGAAGGCATTACTTCCACACACTAAAAATGGTAAAATTCTTGTGACAGGACACTGTGTAGAATTTTCTAGATATTACTTATTGCAATATATCTCATTTTTCTACCTATCAGATCTTCCAGCTCTAATGATAATAGATACAGTATTATTTTATTTGTACAGATGCAAATGGAGTACTCAGAAGCATTTCACAGGACAGTATTGAATATTTTTCCTACAGCAATTAAAGGTGCCTAAACAATATTGTAGGGTGAAAGACTACCTTTTTCAGTTTACTTGGAATGTAATGTATATTCTAAATGTTCACCATAATGTTACCTGGGCTATGACCAAGACCGAGTTTATCTAATTTCAAGCAGCGTTATTTTCATCGCAAAAGGCTTATAACACTGTGATATTTTTGATGATAGGTGTAAATCCAAATCTTGTGCCCAACAGGTGATAGAATACAGTGATTTTGAGATTTATATAAGGATTTCTATTAAATCGTGATGCTAACAGTGGAACTTTTAATATCTCTGTGTGAATAGTTGAGGTGAGGCCTGACATGGTAGTGTGTGGTAGAATTGGAAGAATATTCCAGAGAATTTGATTTGGACTAGCTCTCTTGAAACAATACAAATACAATAGCGATGAGTTGTTTTCCAGTTTCTGATGGGCTCTGATTATAAAAGTAACAAATCTGTTTACTTCTCAATGGGAGATCTTGTTTCCATGGGGACCAAGCCACCCTCATCTGCTGTTTTGCAGACCACGCTTGGTGCACCACCTCCACTTTGGCAGGACTCAAGATAGCTGAGCACAGCCACTCTGGCACGTGTGCGTGGCCGTCTATAGAGTTTCCTGTCCTCTCCACCCGCTTCCAACAGCACAGCCCGGAGGGGGCTTCGAAGATGTGCCGCTTTCCTCCCACTTTCAAGTTGCATCACTTGTGATGCTCTTTGAAACTGGAACATTGTACACTATTGTGATAAACATCCGCCATGTGTCACAATGTTTCTTCAAGTTAAGTGTCACATTATTTGGCAATACAAATAGGAGCCTATTTTTATTGTTTTAGTCCTCTTATCACAGATTCTGTTCACATCAATGGTATTTCTATACAAATTAGTCAAGATATATCACATATTGGGCAATTTTCTGTATTTAACACGCATTTATTCACGTGCTCAGCATGGATTATTACTAACAGCTGACTACATGGCAAACACTGTGCTGAACATGAAGGGTACGGAGATGAGTCGGGCAGATTTCTTATTCTCAAGTAGCTTACTACCTAGTAGGGATATTTTATAAGAAGTGGCACTTATAAAACACTGTGGTAAATGGAATGGTATGATATTTGCCTTGATAATACAGAACTATAAATAGACTCTCATCTTGTATGAAAGAATCAAGGAAGCTGGAGAAGGCGCCTTAAAGGTAATGCTTTACAACAATGAGCATAGATTAATTAGGTCAAAAGCAGCAGCTTCAACAAACTAATGGAGGAAGGAATCAGCAACTTTGGACTAAGCCAGAGTGTCTGTGCTTGACCAAAAATGGAGCTGGGGAGAGCAGAAACGGTGAGATAAAGTCGGTCCACCAGTGAAATATGAGAAATTTTGGCTTTTATCTAAAGTCATTGATGAAGTGTAAAGAGAACACAAGGAGAAAACAATTGGTCAGCTTTGTGTTTTCAAGTAATTATTCTGAGCTTGTGTAGAATATAACTTTGAAGAAAATGGATATGTTCCACTAAATGAATAAATGGTCTTTTTTTTTTTTAATCTGGCTGAAAACATGGCGTGATAAAAAGCTCAATTTTTAAAATTCAATATTTCACTCAAGAAATCCATGTGCTGTTGAAAAAACAGACATACTAGTTTTATATTTAACATCTGTTTGGCTTAGGGAAGAGAAGGGTGGTGAGCAAAGGACGGACCTGCGAGCCCGAGGGAAGTGAGAAGTGCTGCGGGAGAGGACACTCAGTGTCTGCCAGCTTCTGGCGGACACTGCTCTGATGGACAAAAAGTAGAGACAAGAATATTCTCAGAATTTCAGCCTTCTATCAAACTCAAAAATGTGAGTTTACCCCCATTAGAAGTGAAACCTAGAGATGAGACAGAAATCTCGAAATATGAATAAACTCAGAGATTATTAGTTAAATTGTGTTATTTTGTAGAAATACAAAAAAAAAGGCTGAAAGTTTGAAATGAGGCATTGCTCTTTGTGTAGTTTTCTTGCTTTTCTGCTATGCATTGTCTAGGATTAACAGTAAATTTTGTCACCAGGAGAGTTTGTGAATTATATATGTTTTCTTCTGTTCTTTTCTAGTACAAAAGGCTATATTTTCTAAAAGAGAAGATTTTCTATTTTAATCACTCAAAGTTTTAGAAAAAGTTTGAGAAATTCTGACTCTTCTTAAATTAACACACTTAAAATAACATTTCCCATTACTTTTATTTTCCTTTCCTTTTTAAAAACTATTATTCTGAGTTTATTGAATGTTTAGGATTTTTTTTAGCAGACATGTCTCAATGACCTACTTTGATTAAATAGCATCTTATTCTAGAGAAAGATCTAGTCTAGCCATGTGATCATAGACTATTAGGATAATCTCAGTTTCACTGCTTAGGGAACTAACTTCAGATCACTCAGGTTATCACTGACCTTAATGTTTGTAGTTATGCAAGCAGCAATGCAAACAGCAATATTAGTTTACAACACCATCACAATTGTAGTTTAATAAAGTCTTGAAAGGGGATTTATTGGCTATGTTGCTAGAATGTTAAGAGAAATGAAAAGGTAGGCCATTTGTCTTTCATCCGGAATAGTAATAACTATTATTTGATTTTTCAAATTACAAAATGTGTGGACATTTGTGTGTGGGGGTGCCATTCAGTTCAGTCCTGGGCAATTGAAATGGCTAAATAACACCCATATGGTAAACAGCTTGGTACGCCCAGTATAAAGGAAAAGGTGTTGGCAGTGAATCTATGAAGGAGGCATTATGATTTTTACTCAGAAAGGTGACAGAAATGTCCAGCTTCCAGCTTCTGGGGTGCT
>NW_004955407.1:6144155-6155392 GCF_000276665.1 Chinchilla lanigera
TCTCTCTCTCTCTCTCTCTCTCTCTCTCTCTCTCTCTCTCTTTCTTTCTTTCTTCTCCCCCATCTCTCTCTATCTTCTGCCTTTCTTTTTTGTTTGTTAGTATGTCAGTTTTTGGTAGATTTTTCCTTGAATGGGATGTGTTTAGTATTAAGTATTTGTTCTCAGAAAAATATATATATACATAGTTTAATGCTTTGGAGGGTGATATGCAACACAATCGAAATAATTAGTCTCACATATTAAGAGGCAATTGCATTATAGAGGAGTTGACACAAAATGAAATATGACTTGTACCTGATAAAAATGTCCATTTTAAACAGGGAAATATGATGTATGTGAAACAAAGATAATTCAGTAATAATAATGACATCAATCATTAACATATGTTGAATATTCATTTTGCACTAAATACTTGTTAGTGATTTCTATGTATTATGGAATGGTTTTCATTTCACACCCATAACAAGCCTATGGGTATGAAATCACAGTGCTGCTGATTTTGCAGATATAGATAATAACGAACTGAAAGTTTAGGTAATTTAGTTCACTAAGTGTCAGGGTCAGAGATCAAATGCATGTAGTCTTGTTCCACAACCCACACTTGTGATTACAATATTTTGTGGCTTTTATTTAATAAAAATCTTTTACTTCACAAGCTGAAGAACTAGGGAAGCTATTTAAGACTATCATGATTGTAGTGGATATATGGAGAAGCAGTCAGAACTGGGAACCAGGACTACAGCTCTCAGATCTCCGTCCTGCCAGTGGTGTGAGGTACGTGGCCTCTGGAGGCTCCACTTTCATCTGTACAAAGGTCGTGGCTCTTTGCATAGTGCCATCTGGAGGATTAAATAAGATTACCCGTGAAATGTATTGACAGCAAACAATGTGTATAGAGTATGCTTTCAAGCTATGTAAACTGTTACTGTTTTTAAAGCAAAAATCTAGTGTGTGTAAAAAATGTACTGTGATAGATAAATAATCTTCACCTAAGCAAGATGAAGATGTTTTAAGCATCACAAAAGTTTTGGGGTTTGTTTAGAAGAAGACAGGCATTTGTCTCTTTCATTTTGGAATTCAGTGGTATATATGCTTAATTCTGGTGTACTACCAAAATTTTGATTCTAAATTTGTGAGCTTAGAGACTTCAAACTAATATTTATCGAGAGAGTCAGAAGTGAATTATTTGCCTATATAACATAAACTGATGTTTTTGAATATACACACAGCCCAGACTCTGAAAATCAGAGGGTTTATTTCACATGTGCAACTCTTTTTATGTTTGTCGATGGACTTTTCAGTAGAAGTAATGAAGTTTTCTCATCAATTAAACATCTAGCCCTAGAAAAAGTTTCTTAATAATTTCCATAGAAAGTGATATGGAAGAAAAGTTTTATGACATTTTGCATACTGGGAGTCAACATTTTGAAATTTCATATAAAGTTGAATTACACTGTCCATTTTCAACATTTTAAGATATAGTATCCTAAGTATATACCATAAAGATGAAGACATTAGTTATTGAAAATTATTTGAACTATTGACATAACATCTTTAAAGTATTTTTGCTGTTACATTACTTTTGTGTGTTTTTAGACATTTTAAGAAAGCACATTCAGACTGGGTCAGGGAGTAATGTCTGTGCTGTTGGAATTCTTGGCATGTAAGTGAAAGGTTGTACATTATATTTGGTATATTTAGTAAGAATAGTTTGTCATAGGAAATCTTAACATGAACTAACTCTATAAAAGATATTTCATACACTACATAAACCAAAAGAAAGAAAATGTTTGCTTCGTTAGAATATAGACTTTGTAGTTTATTTCATACTTTTGCAAAATAAGGAATCACTGAAACCTAAATGTTTAAGAATTTTACTCAGAATCATCTGAAATGAACACTTTAACTCCTACTTAATGTCTTTGGAAAGCAGGCAGGCATCACTGTATGTAGCAATATCAACATTTGCCTAATCTTTTGGACACATAGGAGCAGTCTTGATTTGGGTGGAAACAGGAAGACCCCGTGTGTCCTGTGTTCACTGTTTATCCCCAGGGACACGGGCCTCGCCTTGAAATGTGGGTGGAATAGTCTCTTCACTGCTCTGCAGAACAGCAGATGTGGCAGGGCTAAAATCAATATTCACACATGGCTGTGAAATCGAATCAGTTTAAAGTTTTCCCTTCATAATATTTGCAATGGTAAGGGATGATTTATCAAGCTCAATAACTGCTTGGGGCTCATAAATTTCAAGTTAAAATAGGAATTTTCTGTATTAAATAAATGTATCTTTGGGTCCCTATACCATTCTTAACCTGGTCTTCCACATTGGCATCAGGACATCCAGGAGCCCAAGACAGTTATGAACTTGTAGCTTATGTTCTATCACAAGTGTATGTTCTGCTATCCAAAGTGACCTTAGCTTTCATTATATTATTTACAAATGGATCCGTGCAGCAAACAATAACAAAAAAATTCTAGAAACACTACATGGAGAGAGGAACTCCAAACCAAACTATCACTTGTTTTAAAGAGGCTTAGAGTTGACCTGAATTTAGTTTCTTTTGTAAAAAAAAAAAATAATTCTCTGGGGATCTCTCAAAACATCTTCAAGATGATCAGGTAAGGTGGCCTGAGAACTATCCTATTTTGATGAATAATGAATATGAGATGAGTATCATTGAGAATAAGAAACATATATTGAGAGGAAGGGGTAAGCGTCAGACAGTGAAAAAGTCAAACCATTTAATTTAGTAACATTTTGTCTCATGTACTACATGGGCAATTCACATGCATGAACGTACAAGGATTTCAAAACAAACACTTCTTGACGACACCACTCATCTCAGTGTTCAGATTATAAGTAGAAAGCAGAAAGGTTAGGAAAGCTGACCAAGTTGACATGAGTAGTTAGAGGGAAGTCTGGTTCTCACCTAGTTCTCACTGAGCTGTGGTATCACTGTTCTGTTTTCATATTTTAAAATAAAACTCAGCATTTTACAGAAAGACAGTGTTAAGAGATGGTAGCCAACTTTTAAATCCATGAAAACAGGAATTTTTCTCAGCAGATTTTAGTGGAGAATTTGGTGTAAGGAACACAAAATAGGAATTCAGCAAGTATTTGTAAAATGAATATGTCTTGCTAAGTTTTAATGAAGATATGAGACCAAAAAAATCAAACATTTTATTAACAGTCACTTAACCTGGTTAGTGACAGAAGTCATAGAAGCCCCAAATCCTGTCTTACTACAGAAAGAAATAAGCCTAATTTGAGAATACTTTCAGCATCCTTTGACAGATATTGGAATGCTAAAGATGATGTTTTCCTTTCTTTATAGCTCAAGACACAATGTTATTGTTCTAAATAACCAGATCTTAGATTAAACTAACATCCCAACCTTAAAAAGTTTTCACTCTCTCCTTCAAAGGCATTTGCCACTGACTACGATGTAGGTTCTTGTGTTGATTATTTTTCTAAATCTCCTACAGTGCTTTTGCAATGTATAAGGAATCCTATAGCTGTTTCTGTGACCCTGCGCTGAACTGTTTGAGGCCTGGCCCCATGGGAAGGTGACTTGTGCTGCACAGAGAGATCACTTCTTAGTGTTCCGCTGTTGTTCCCTCGAAATTCTTAATAAAATGTCACTTTGTATGGGGGGGCCACAGATGACATCACTAATCCTACTTCCTCATTCTCCTCGCAAACTGACACAAATCTGCTCCTTTTCTGTTTTCTATATTTTTTGAAAGATAGCACCACCATCTGCCTCATTCTACTGTAAAATGTCAGAAACAAAGATTTATCTTCAGTTTTGCCTCTTCCACCTACCACTACATGAAATTGTTCACAAAGTCCTATCAATTTTAACTGCATGAATTTTCGATAATGAATCTAATGAGTCTCCTCTTTACTTTTCCATAACTTTCAATAGGAAAACACAAAAACAAACAGCAAAACTAACTAACTAACTAAATAAATAAAAACAATGGCAGTAACTAAATTCAACCTGGTTTCTGCCATTTATTGTTTGTAAGAATTTTTGTAACTCAATTAATTTTTGAATACCATTTTAGCACTTATGAGCTTGAAAGAATTAAGTTAACCTTGCAAAGTTAAGCTGTAGTAAAATGATTTGAAAAGTATTTGCTATAAAGAGTCTTTTTAGTTTAAGAAGGGTCTCAGAAGACTAAATTTTAATTTCCTCTCAACATTTAACAATCCTTTACACTGGTATGAATTATCAGGGTATATTTCTGAAAAGTATACTTTAATCATATATTGTTCATTCATTTGTAATTTATTGAGTATTCATTTCCATGATAACGTTTTCTTTTTGAGACAGGGTCTCACTATGCAGTTCAGGCTGGCCTTGCACTCACTTTGTAGTTCAGGCTGGCCTCAAACTCCCAATGGTCCTCCTGCCTCAGCCTCCCAATTGATGAGACTACAGGCATGTGCCACTGTGCCCAGCTCATGATAATGTTAAAATAGTGCCTCCCAAGAAAACAGTTTCCTTATACTTCCTAACACCACTGGTATCACGAGATGAGGTTTAGGTCTTTCTTTTGGATCTAAGGATACATGGAGCTGCTTCAATTGAGTAGAAGTGACATGATATGATTTCTGAAGCTGGATCCTAAGAGGACAGGTAATTTCCAAACTGTTGGTTATAAAAATGATTTCTGCCGCTCTACACCACCACATAACATAGTTTTAACAACCCAGAAGCCACCAGACTGGGAGAACAGCCATATGGAGCTGCCCAGTCACAGCTTTTCCCCCACGTTACCCAGTTCAGGCAGCAGGCCTGTGAGTGAACCAGCCTTCCGATGATGATTCCAGCCCCGGCACTGACGTCATCCAAGCCTGCAAGTTCTCTTAGGGGAGGCGCCAAGTATCATAGAATAGAAACAAGCCACTCCTTTAGTACTTTATCTGAATTTCTGAGCTACAAAATTAATAATCATAATGAAGTAGTTCTTTCACGTTCTAACTAAATTTTGGGTTTGTTTGTCATATAGTGATTTGTTATGGTTTGTGTCTAAATTGCCCCCTAGGGCCTCATGCAGTTTTAGGGTTTTTTGGAGGTGGCTGAACCTAGAGGGTGTGGTGCTGGGGCTAAGAGTGTGCCATTGCAAAGTCAGGCCACTGATGGGTTTGGCACCTCCCTGATCCTAGCAATCTAGATACAGCACATAAGGGACGGAAAGGGTCTTGTCTCCTCGCTTGCTGCTTTGCCACTTTTTGCCACTATGACTGATCTTCACCATACCACCACGCCTTGGAGCCAGCCAATCATGGGCTTAAACCTCTACAAACTGAGCTAAACAAA
This sequence comes from Chinchilla lanigera, assembly GCF_000276665.1. Lineage (NCBI taxonomy): Eukaryota > Metazoa > Chordata > Mammalia > Rodentia > Chinchillidae > Chinchilla > Chinchilla lanigera. Next base: position 6,149,489 of record NW_004955407.1, read on the forward strand.
CCTTCCCTCCTTTAAGTCTAAGTGTCGAGTATTTTGTCTCAGCCATGAGAAAAGTAACTAGGACATGATTGTAAATGGAGTAGCTCAAAATTGAAAAAAATTAAAAGTAAAAAAATTGAAGTATTGTTTATGTTCAAGCTGTCTTTCCCTTCCACCCTTACCTTGACAGCTGCTCCATGTTGGAGCTCTGACCCTTTGTTTCCAATCTGGGTACCTCTAAGGATTCTTGTTAATTAGAAACTTCTGCACTTTTCCACTCTCTTCCTGTTCTTAAGACCCAATTCATGTATTGTACTGTCATGAACTACTTTCTCATTTAATCATTAATGGAACTTTTTAACCTCAAAGTTAATCTTTCTGAGGAATAACTACATTTTTAGGCCACTTGACAAGAAATGGCTCTTTGGATTTGCTAAATGCTTTGCTAGTAGCCCAGCATTGTTTGAATTAGAGTTGTAGTACTGAGGTTTTCCTGATCTTGACAAGTTATTTTGTGGCTATAATACTATGGAAACAAAAATTCTTTCCCTCAACTGTTACCATACCATTTCTTCTTTTCACTTTTCCTTAAATAGCCTGATTGCTTGCTACATTATTATTTCTATTATTATCTAACCATATATTGCTTTCCTAGATGCCATTAATCTCAACTCTCTTTTGCCCCTGGTCATTCTCTAAGAGGTTTTCTAGAACTATAAAAATAGCTGATTTTATTACCTATACCACCTGACAACTATAGGATACAATTATTACCAACTTTTCATACAGTGGAAATACTATAAAACAGCACCATAAATTTCCCAAAGAACTGGTCTCTCAACTCCTTATTATTAGGGGTTGTGTCTAGCTGTCCCCTCAAAGCCTCATGCAGTCATAGGTGGGGCTTTTCAGAGGTGGCTAAATTTAGAGTGTGATTGATTCATAGAGCATGCTAGGATTAAGCGGTGGTGATTCTTAAATCAGTCTGCTGATTGGTTTGGCACCTCCCCTAATCCCAGTAGCCTGGATATAATATAAGGGACAGAAAGAAGCTTGTCTTTTCCCTTGCTTGCTTTGATACCTCCTGCCCACCATGAGCTATCTTTCTCCTGCAGTGCCCCTCTGCCATGTCACCTGGCCTTGGAGCCAGCTGATTATGGACTGAAACCTCTACAAACTGTGAACTAAATAAACCTTTTCCCCTTTTACTTTGGGTGTTGGGCATCTTGGCTCAGCCACTAGAAAAGTAACTAAGGTACATATTACGTTTTTAACTCTGAATTTTACTTTAATTTAGATGCTATTTATTCCATCTTGCTCAAATCTATAAAAGGAAGAAAGATTGGTTTATTTTTAAACACTACTTGCATACTGTAGTTACCACACAAGCTTTCCTCCTCTGGCAAAGTAACCCACATTTGGTTTTAGGGGGAAATAGCGGAACAGAAAAAAGGTTGCATTTACAGTATATGCCAAATGCCATGGAGCAAAATCATATTACTACACTTACTTCATTGTTTACTACAGTCTTTTAATGTAAATTTCCTTCAACTGAAGAGAAAGAGAATGTTACATAATGCAGATGTTTTATGTCTACCCAAAATATATAAAATAATTTTTAAATGGCAGATGCAAGAATATGCCTGTGTGCCACCCAAAAGGTTGGATAAATGTATGTATTTAATAAGCCAATACTATAGAAAAATAGGCAGCTCCAAGAAAAAAATCCTAAGTGAGCAGGCGATTGGGCCCTTACCAAAAGTGCTTGATCTCTGCAGATGTCTTGCAGCTTGTGAATTCCCACCGTGTTTTTAATCATAATTGCCTCCCTAGCACCCATCTGGGCTGTTATCAACCGCAGCTTATGACTTCCAGGGAAGAATAAACAGAGGGACAAGTGAATTCTTTGGAAGCTCCAGTTCCGGCTTTGTGCAGATTTCTCCATAATAAAATAATGGAGTGGAGCACTAAAAAAAGATTCAGTGGAAGTGAGTATCTTCGAATAGATTATTTTCCACAAGGAATCCGTGGGTGCTAATGTTCCCTTGTTGGCTATAAAACCACTGGGGGAGAAATTACAATTACAGCAATCACAGCAGAGTTTAACCCTAGGAACTTAGAAACAAAGGAAAATTGGGGGTCGCGGGGGCTTTTGAGAGACTATCTTTAAGAAGGCAACACAATTAAGACGACTGGTGAGATTTTTAGATAGTTCACTTTCTCTCTAGAAGGGGCTCTATAGCCCTGATGGGCTCCCTTGAAGGCAAAATATGCCTTTCCATTACTGGATTTTAGGGATTGGGTATGTTATTAATCAAAACAGTCGCTGTAGTTCCACTGCTTGGAGAATCTCCTGGGGCATTGTATACAGCTGCATTCAACGAAAATGAACTGTTATAAACTTGATCATATTCATCCCTTGGGCTCATCTGATTACAAAATTGCCCAATGAGCTGTTACAGTTTTTTCAGCTAATTAGTTAACCCCTGCATTGGGATTTATTTCTTTCCTTGTTTTTTCTTCTTCACTTTTTTGGCCTTTATAGTAGATATTTTCCTTTTCTCTAACAGTTTGTTTGTCACAGTGCTTGCTCTGCTGCCCAAATATTCAAAACATATCACTACAATGGCTCTTTCATGTATCACAGTTTGTGTGAAGGAATTAAATGGTGTACTTTTCTGCCACTTTATTTATTTTTAAATCTAGGATATTCAATATCGACTTGATTTAACTCAGCTGTATTTGACTACTAGAGCTTTCCTAAACCACTGGGTGAAGATTCACAAGTGCTCCTAGATAGAATTATACTGAGAAAAGGAGACAGACACATCATCAGTAAAAGAGACCGTCAAATGCACTTCAGTTTTTTGAAGGGATATTTCTTGCCTCATTGCCAACTTCTACATAAAATAATGGAGTAAAAGCATTTTTGAATAAAGGATCCATCAGAAGCCTGGTGGTATAAATCAACTATGACCACACTCTCCCAATTCCTGTATTGAAGGCTTAATCCTCAATGTGACTGTATTTTGAGATAGGGCCCTTCAAGGAGGCAAGTCAGGTGAACGAGGTCATGAAGGCAAGGCTTTGATCAGACAGAACAAAATCTCTGCAAGGATGGGGAGAGACACCAGAACTTTCCCCCTGCCACCCATCCATCACACTAGTCTTTCGATACACAGAAAAGGTCATTTCTGCATGCAGAGGAGGAGGCAGCAACTGAAAGCCGGGAGGAAGACCCTCCCCAGATACCCACACTGACAGCACCTTGATCTTGGACTTTGGGCCTGCAGAACACTAAGAAAATAAATGCTGACCATCGAATAACTCCATGTCATTTTATTATGACAATCCTGGGAGAGAAACACAGCAACTATTTCCAAAACAAATTACTTCCCAAGAGAGCAAGCGTGCCTTCCTTAACAAAACAAACAGAGGGTGGGTGATAGAAGAAGCATGATTTCAAAGTAAGTGAATGGAAATGAAGCAAGGGCTAACATGAATTGTGAGAGTCATATTCTTGTCAAGATGTTAATAAAAACACAACATTATGCATTACTACCTGTCTCAGTCAAGTCAATAATAAGACTAAAAAGCTGTGCTGGTCACGTGTCACAGAGCTTTTCAGAATTCAGTATATTCTTCTGTGATGTTTAATTGCTACAACTGACATTATGGGTTTTTTTTTTTTGTATACTTTGAATGAGATACTACAATGAACACAGTGAAAATATATATATATATATATATATATAAATCATTGGGTACGTATACCATGTATATGCTGACCACATATATATCATATATATGTGTATCATATATATGTATAACATATATGTAATGTATACAAATATCTGTCTACATATATATGTATCTCACATATACAATAGGTGTCTGCCATCAAAATCAGGATACAGAAGAGTTTCGTGATTCTGAAAGCTCTTTTGAGCTTTTCCTTCCTCTATCGGCATGTCTTCCCATTCCTGAGTCTTAAGACTACTGATCTGCTCTGCAGCACTATAGGTTTTTGCAAACACTACTTAACTTAAATCTTAGATTATGTAAGTTTTTGAGACTGTCTTCTTTTGCTTTGGCTAATGTCTTGAATTTTATCCAAGCTTTTATGCATGTTAATGACTTGAACTATTTTATTGATGAATGATGCATGGATGCACCATAGTTTATCTGCTTATGTGCTGAAAGACAGGTGAAGTTTTACAAAGAGGTTGGTTATCAATTGAGCTGCTACAAAATTCATTTCTCTATAAACATAAATCTTTAATTCTCTAAGGTGGGTACTTAGTACTGGTCAGATAGAAAGTACATATTTAATTATTTTTCAAAATGTCCTTACACAGTCTTATCTGCAATGTACAAAAATTCCTGTTGCTGTTCATCTTTGATGCATTTAATGTTGTCCGATTTCATTTTCCTTCTTTTAGCTGTCATAATAGATACAGCCATTGTATCTTATCATTGTTTTAGTTTGTATTGTCCTCAAACTGACTCTGAAAAGTTTCCAAGCATTTAGTAGGTATCTATTAGTTATTAGGAACCTACCAAGCACCTGTTATGTACCTTATTCTCTTTAGTAAATTTATGTTCAAATCTTTTGTTTAGTTTCCAATTGTATTGTTTGCCTTTGTAACAAGTTATAAAATTTGTTTATATCTTCAAATTTATCACATTTGCAATATCTTCTCTAATCTTCAAAGGACATGGATTTTGATTTTTGGATTTTGACAAGTAACCATTGTTACTTTTTAATTTTTTCCATCCCATCTCATAGAGATATACCTGGTACTTTCCAAATATAAAATCTGTACATCTTGCCTTTATCTTTGCCATTTTCCTCATTCTGCCTCCATTCTTTTCCTTCAGTTATGTTTATTTCTTCTTAGTGTCTCCATAACCTTCAATATGATCCATTCTTCAACTTATACATGTGAAACTCTCTAATTTTGGAAAGAAACTAATCCATGCCTTTTCTCTAAGTTACTGCCTGCCTGCTTCCCATAACTGCTATGCTTTTAACATATATTTTTACATATATTTGTTATCCTTTTCTTCCAAATGCATGCAACCAATAATCTGTTTTCATTATTCTGAAAATGCTGTTATGACTGTTGTCAAAACCAGCAGTTGCATTTTTTCGTGGCTTTTTTGTGTTAATTTTATTTACCTTCTTGAAACTCATGACACTTCCGCCCACCAAGTCTCTCTCTATATATACGATAGCATTACCCCAAAATTTGTTATCATTTCAGTCACAGAAAAGGGGTAAAGGAAATATATAGTTTTTGAAGCAGAATATTTTATTTTGATTTAAAAGTAATTTTTACAGGAAAGTTAATGAGGGTAAAAAATGCAGAAATCATCAGAAATGAGTATGCATATATAATGTAACTGGTTGTCTTTAAATGTGAAAGGCATTTATAGTCATATTATCATGTTTCACTTGAGTTCCAAGTCATCTTAATTCTACCATATTTGAAGTATAAGAACTCAGTTTTTTAGTATTCTATTTTCCTGATTTGTAAAATAGAGATAAAACAGTTGCTAATGCAAATAGTTTTTATAAATATTATATAAAGTATAATAAATGAAATATAGAAACAATAGGTAAATTTTTCTCACATTTCTGTTATTCATTTAAAAATGAATTTTAAGAAAAAGCTATTCATTTTACCTTAAATAACCCTTAGTATCAAAATTAGCATCTCATAAGGCAAAGTTATTAAGATCTTGACATGGTTTAATAGTGTGTGTTCTATAGTACATGACATGCATGCGCCTCTTGTTTAATTTGAGAAAATAATCCTACTGGCTCTCTGCAGAGAATCTTTTTATGAGTCAGATATGTAGAATTTAACTAATTCAATGGGATTCTGGCCTCTGAATGTGATTTTACTAGTAGAGAATAGA
>NW_004955407.1:6155492-6176308 GCF_000276665.1 Chinchilla lanigera
ATTTCTTACTGCTTCCCTTGATCTCTCTTTCCATGCAATTGACAAAACATTCTGCATTGACATGCTAGGATATATTGATTTATCCCCTGTATGACACTATATGCTCTAAGACTTTAACTTTTTACTGTTTTTTTCCACAGACTCTCTTGCCCAAATACTTTAGCTGAGAGCCTCTTGCATAAACCATATCAAGATTATTTTATTTTTGTTGTTGAGTGCCCATCTCTGCTCATATAATTCCAGCTCTGCAAAGAAGTGAAGCTCTTACTCAAATTCACCTAAAATAACTTTCCTTTAGACTATCTTTTTTGGCAGTAACAAAGAAGTAAACCATCAAGAAGGAATCCATTAGAATCCTCATACCTAGAAAATAGCATGTATGTGGCTAATTATACTGACGTCTCTTGGTAACATCTTGATTTTTATACTTGAATACACAGAAAATTGTTCAATGTTCCTACTTCTCTTCCTTTATCCAGTAAAGATGGAGCAGTTATTTCAAGCTGACTTCTGTGTAGTATGGATGCATGGGTTGTATGTAGGGGGAGGGCAGAGGGTGACTGTAATCTCGCCTTAAAAATAGCATACGTTATACTGGTTTTTTAAAAAATAGCTCAAGAAGCCTTATGATATATGATATCACCTGTGAGTGATGTTAAGATGTTTAATTATTATTCCTGTCAATTTCAAAATTTGCACAGTGGAATAAGTTTTACTGCTTCAATGAAAATGTCTTTGTTGTACAGTTACTTTATGCACAGTTATAAAATATGCACAGTATAGAGTAGATGAAGCCCGTGAGTTGCACTGTCACATCCATTAGAGATAGCAGAATTTGACTGTCGTATATTCATACATTAAAACTGATAAACTATAGGATGGATTTTTTTCAGTTTAGCAACTTCTTTAGATTAGGGAAACTCAAGTGGATGACATTAATTTGAAATTTATGCATACTAGTCCCCTAGAGCTCTTTTCTATTTTTTTCCTGGTACTGGGGACTGAATTTTATTTATCTATTTATCTATTTATTTACTTATTTGCCAGTGGCCACCACCCCGGGTGAGTCACCTACAGATCTTGTTCCAGGGCAGACTGTTACATGCTCTGTTTGGGCTGTGTCTGACATTTTGCACTTCTAGCGTGATCCTGGGGAATATGGGTGTGGCTGCCGAGGAGTCGCATTTTGCACGTGTAAAATGTCTATACTGATTGCTCTGTTAGTCTTTTCTGTGTACAACTGACAATTCTCTGTAACATCTTACACTTTTTATATGTAGAGTTAAGGCTGTTTGGCAATAAGCAATACATTTTATTACTAGGTGACAGTTCATTGCTTTGTTCAATGTGTAGAATTTTAACTATTCTCATTTTACTTTGACTAGTTATGATGGGCATTAGGAAAGTAAGTGGCGTAAAAATCCAAGACTATCTTTGTGCCAGGACCCCAACAATGTCCTGAAATTTTTATTAATAGAAATTTCCGAATTGATTATGAACAGGTACTACATGTCACTGAATAACACATGACCATCCCGTGTGGTGTTTAAAGAGTTCATTATTTTTCTATTATTTTGCTACTGGGCAGATTCTGACACCACTGCAACTCCAAGGGGTCAAGATTACCAAAGGAGAAAGAGGGTGGAGTGCCTACTGCAAAGCAAACACAAAAATACATTCTAGTGTACCTGGTGTTTGTTGCTTAAAGAAATACAGAACTTCTTAGCTTTTTCTCTATAGCGAAATATTTTACTAGCTTTCAACAGCTTGGTGATTCAATTAAAACCTTAATAGTGTACCTGATCCTGTGTGTATTTCTAGTGGGTCAGTTATTCCTCATTCTTTCATTAACACCTAGATCTGGGAGTCTCGTCATTCCTATTACAGGGAATGTGGAATCATAGCAAAGTCAAAATGGTATGTAGTCTTGAAAAGGTGAGGAAAAAGAGTTTTCTAACTGCTACTGAAAAACAAAAAGCAAGAAATCTTGAAAGACCCTGAAGCTATTCCTGTTTGAATCATTTTTTATATTTCTGTTACCATCTTATTTTGTGTTGTTTCTCTAGAATGGTTTGTTATTTGTGGGCAGTTGTCTGGAAACAATACGAAAGCACTTTAAATTGCAGAAATCAATATGCCACAATGATTTTGTGTTAGGCAGTAGCTTACATACATTTTGAAAAATAGATTTATGGAAAAGGAGCTAAACTCCAAGACAATTTGAATCATTCAACATGTTAGATAGGAACTCAGAGGTCCATGCATTTTAAGCACAAGGACTTGCTAACAATGGGCTTTGTTTTGCCTGTGCTTACTACATAAATCACTTCTCAGTAGAATTTGTAGAAAGTTAACTTTCCACTCTTCTCTACAGGAATATTTTGAGAAAACTAACTGTAATGGTTGATACTTTGTGTCAACTTGAGAAGTTTAGAAGTTTAACTCAGCAGGGGCCAGGGTCCTTACTTTGTAAACATTCTGAACCTGTGCAAGAGAAGGGAGTGGAGACGGTGCCATGGCTCCATTCCTAGGCTGGAGCCGGGGAGGGAGCTATGCTTACAATGTAAGGCAGGAAAAGAGGCTTGCTCTCCCCCCACCATTTTTTGTGCTTTTGCTGCTTTTGCTGTCTCTTGCTGTTTTGAACTGTTGCCCTACCTTAGAGCCAGCTGATTATAGACTGAAACCTCTACCAACTGTGAGCTACATAAACCTCTCCTTCCTTAATTTTGGGTGTCAGACATTTTGTCTCAGCAATGAGAGAAAAGTAAGTACGACACTAACAATACATTTCAAAAACAGCAATACATTTCAAAAACCACTAAGACACAGGAAGATCACAATGTCATCATTTATGGAAACCACATATCAACGTGCTTTGGATACTGAGCTTATCTTTATTTAGTAGAGAACACAGATACATCTTGCTTGGGATTGTCTATGAAATTATTTGAGGAAGAGAATATTTGCCTTCCATGTGGCCATAGGTCTTGGGCCTTTATATTTAAAAGATGGAAAGTAGAGAAAAAAAAAACAGAATAAAGAACAACCATAAAGGAAATGGACAATTATTGGCAATATTTAATTTAATCAAAATAAATGCACTAAATGAATTAATTACTATCATTTCTAAGAAGAATTACTATCATTCCTTTAAAATGACATATTAATACAAAAGTGTAGGTAAGGAGAGTCTCTGACAGGGCACAGTATAGAAGATCATCCAACCTAGTATCTGTCATCGGGCTCCAAATTGTTCTCATTCTCAGATCAAAGGTCATTGTTTTCTCTTCGCCTGTTTTTATTTTTGTGTATATTTGTTTATGTTTTGCAGATAGAGTGTGTCTAATTTACACACTGGTTAAAACTTCACTTGCCATATTTCTAGAATAACAGCACATCAGCAATCTTTTCCTCTTAGAAGTGGGCAAATGGCTCAAATTTATGATTCATTTTAGAGTCAAGGCTGTGGATATCTAGAGTAATAGAATTTAGCAATTCTATTTGAGTTTATTGAATAATTTTCAAGGTTAGTAAGGAAGTGTGTAATTAGATTTTTTAAATCCTTTTTTTCTTTTTAATACAGGTTCCTTCATAATACTACATATTCTAAATTAATAATGAAATACAGTTTCCCCATAAATAGAAGGTACATACAAAGATAGACTAACATTTTACATGTAGTTTTATGTATATTACCTTGCTAGTAAAACTAAAACTCACACTTACTTGGGAGATTTTGATATTCCTCTAGTTAACCATGTGCTTTGGTTGCACTACAGAGTGTTAATGTTAAATCATATTCTCAGCCGCTGTCACACTTATCCCTTAAAGCTTCCTTGTCTTCAGAAGGTGCAAGCGTTTTCAAGAGGGAATAGAAATTGAGACATTGTGATTTTTTTCACTGATAAATATATTTTATACATATTTAATTAGTCATCATTTAAGATATCTGAAGCAATAATTATCCAATAACATGCAGTTCACGAAAGAGAGATCCCTTGAGATCTCATAAAATATGATGCCATTTAAAGTATATTAAATATATTCATCTTCCTGGAATAGGAAACCATACTGTGAAATCTATCCTAAAGCAAGGGCCAATTGAAGAAATTAGTCTTTAAAATAAAAGTTGACTTTATATCCTTATTTTGAAAAATGATTAGAAATAAAACAGGGAAAAATAAACACTGACATTCTCCTATAATTAACCTACATTAGGGAAATAAATAAAATATTACATATTTAAAATAAATTATGGTATTTGGAGTTCTCATTAAAAGAATGGCTCATTTGGTTCTATCTAATGAAAGTTACAAAATCAATCTACTGTTAAATAAAAGTGCACAAACTATTATTTGGCTGGGTTTGGCATTTAGTACAGTGCTAGATACTTAACTGGTATTTACTAAATATATGCTAACGAATGACGATAAAGGCAACTGAGGTTTTTAGTTTCTCACTTTTTTATAGTGTTTCATTATGTATGTGTGTAACTTTTAAGTGACCTCAGATTTAAAGTTGATTTTCAAAGTTTAAAGACTTCAGATGAGCATATAGATATACGTCCTCATAGGAATTGAGTGTACAAACTTTAAGCATGAAATTGACTGAGTAGAGAAGTAGTTTATGTCTGTTTTCAAAGACTTAGGGAATTTTCAGTTGATGGTATGTCAGGGGGTAGGAGATTTTATGTGTGTTCTGCAAGCTATATAAGAAAAAACATACAGTGCAAAATTGAAAATTCAAAATTAATTTTAGAAACTGGGGTGTTATGATAATGCACATATCAAAAGAGACAAAGCAAATTGAGATAAGGGAGATAATTTTTGTTGCCTTGGGTAGGACAAAAACTGAATACCTATTGCCAAGGGAAATATTGGTTATAAGCCCCTCCAGTTCAGTAGCACCTTGGTTCACAAACAATTCTTTCCATGATTCTGGTCGCAAAAGAAATTGGATGAGAAAAAGTCAGATTCAATAGTCAGGTTCAATGCTGACCTTGTGGGGAAATTTGATTTTGTTTTTGTCCAATTCAATTTGGAATGGGGAATGTGAAGGCAGCTCGTCTCAGCACAGTGACTCTTTATAGCTCAGTAATGCATTTTTGGTGCACGGCCCAAATGTGTAATAATTAATATTATACTATGGAAGAAACTGAACTAGAAAATATAGATAAATTTTACATAGTAGTGCTATATGTCAGTAATAATGAATATTACATCAGCATTTTATTTCAAGTATATTTAGTTTAATTACTTTGTTCGTTTTTTTTTTTTTTTTTTTTTTTTTTTTTTTTTTGTCTTTTTGAGACAGGGTCTCGCTATGCAGTTCAGGCTGGCCTTGAGCTCACTTTTTTTTTTCCTCCAGTACCGGGAACTGAACTCACAGCCTTGTGCTTGCCAGGCAGGCACTTTGCCGCTGAGCTAAATCCCCAGCCCCTAATTACTTTGTTTGCAAAGATTAGGAATCAGCAAATTTTCTGTGACAAATCAAGTTAGATACTCCATATATTATATTTTGTAGGCCAAAATGCAAAGTTGAGAATATTATATAGATATATCCATTATAAGAGAGAATTTTTTTGCTATTTTTATAGACGAAATTGAATACGTAATAATTGAGTGCACTTAGCAAATTATTTTAATGAGATTTCATTTACTCAAAGTTTAAAGATGGTGTTCCCCACCGAACATTATTGTAGGTGCTCATGTGTTAATGCTGATGCAAATGATATTTTACAGAGTTCATCTCTAAAGATAGTTTTTTTCATATTAGAGGTACTGCATACTGTTATCAGTCTAGTAGCATATGGTCTTAATTGTAAATATTTATCTTATAATGGCATTGATTAAATTCTATATTTTCTTGTTACTTGCCTTTTATTACGTATTGCAACACTAACTTAAAAATGATGTGGCAATTTTTCAATTGTAAAGTTAAATGATTTATGAACTAGGGACATTTCCTTTGTCTTTGCGCTAAGGTGAGAAAAAAAAGCTATTGAAGCTGCAGCTTGGTCTTGGAGATCATATATTCTCAAAATATTTGTGGGAATAGAAACTTATTTTAATTTTTGATAGCCCAAGCAATGAACAGATACAAATTCCATGAAATGTCCACCAAGTGAATGAAGTTACTAACGACAATACTAACACATGGAAGTAAAATATTTCAAGCAAAAGAGTTGCCAATAAATAGCAAAATGAGTGCATATGGTCTTTAAACTAAAATCTTGTATTTTCACAGGCTTTCTAAGTTTTTCCAAATTCACTTTTTTTTTTCACTCCATACAAATTTTTCCAGCATCAGTTGAAGCACATCTTAACAAATTCTGCATAAATTTGTTATAAATTAGTTTTCTCAACTTCTTTGAAATATTATTGCCTATACTTGTTCCAAGCATGATATTCATAGACAGATTTTGTTATTTCATGCTGAAAATGCGCTCAAGTAAACAGCTGAGCATTACTAGTAATCTCTGTCAATTCATCGAGAAGTGCTGGAAATCATTTGCCTTGTCCGTAGTTGGCTAGTGTTTCTACCCTCAACGCCTTTAAATCAAAGTAACTGTTTTTGTAGGAAGGAGAATTGTCTTTATAAGGTAAGTGTGTAAATTAGGTCTAAAACTCTGGCAGAAAAAAGAAAGGAAGATAAAAAGAGAGAGAGAGAGAGGGAGGAAGGATGGGAGGAATGGAGGGAGGAAGAGAGAAAGAAAAAAAGAAAGAAAGAATGAAAAGAAAGGGAAGAAAAGAAAGGGAAGAAAAGAAAAACAAAGAGGTAAAGGGGAAAGGGAAAGAAAAAGAAGGGAAGTGAAGGGGAGGGGAGGGGAGAGGGAGGGAGGGAAGAATGCAAGAAGGGAAGGGAAGAGAAGCAGACACAAGCTAGATCCAACCCCTGGCCATAGTTTGCTGACACTTGTGCTAGATGAGAATGATTCAGAGAGATGTATAATTCTGCAGAGTGGAGTTTTAATAAAATAATTTAAAGTAAGCACACACAAATACAGAAGCACCCATACATTTATACAGTATTCATACATGACAATAAAACAGTGTATATTAAATTTGATGAAATTTTATTCCTTGTTTTATGTTGTATTCCAGTTCCAGTAAATAATGATACACAGGAAAATACAAACCATGAAACTTCTCTTAATGAGACAGAAGAACGTGTTGGAGCTAGGTCAAACCAGCTAATGAAGTCAGTTGCTAAAATTACTTTAAATTTGAGTCAAATGTTAAATTACATGCACCAGTATTTAATATATTTGTTAAGTAAATTCTACCTACAAAGATAACATTATTCAGCATTCATATCTTCTTAATTTTCTTGCTACATTTCACTCTTTTCTGAGTTCTTGAGGTTATGCCTAGTATATCTTTGTTGTGGAAAAAGATAAAAAATGTACACTTGTGAATCACTTTCCAAATCTGTATTCAACGACTACACATTATGCAGTTTGAAATGGGCTCTAGTGGGTATCTATATACAGAAATGGGCAAATGCTACCAAGTAAGATTGATTTATAATTTTGTTGGCTGTGTATATTGAAGAATTTCAGGGGTGAATGTACAGTAGATGTAAGTGTGTGTTGGATCTGTAGCCATTACTTTGCACACAACATGCATAATCCTGGCTGCTTCCACCCTGCAGGTGGCTTTGGTCTTAAACAAAAGATTCTGGGCCAGTAGCTGGAAGACAACAAAGGAAGTCCTTCTGGTGTTGTAGGCAGCTGAGTTACACAGAAATATTATAGGCAGACAGGGCTGGGCCCTCGAAGGAGCTAGTATGGAAGACAAGGTACCTTGCAACTGTGGGAGAGACAAGCACTCCTGCTGTGGGCCAGACCTCAAGACAAAGCATGAAACGAATGCACCCACACACCTCCCTAGGGATGGACATCAGGGATTGATATTCCAACTAGGTATCCATCACCTTGAAAGAGTCACTAACCCAGCCTCCTACAGGAAAAGCCCCTGTTCTGTATTCTTGCCCACCTGCTACATGACTTGCTTCCCTTTTGGTCCTGACATAATTTTATCTGAGCAATTGTACTCATAATCTTATTGGCTGATCATAGTTTTGTCCCACTCCGTACCCACCTTGCGAGTTCCTATGTTTTCCAAGTTGGACCACCTCTCCTGGATTTGCTCTCTAAAAATCCCTACAAAAGGCAGGTTCCTCGGCAACCCACTGGGGGCCCCCTTCTGACCCTTTCTCAGACAGAAGTTTTCTTTCCCCCAATAAATATATTCTGCTCTTAACCTCTGTTGTTCCTAAAATTCACTCCTTTGTTTTAGAGAACACGAACTTGTCCCAGACAGCGTTCAGGTAGGGAGTTTCTTCCCCTGCATCCCTGGAACCGGCTCCTTTGTCACCCCTGGCACTCAGTGGCACGGGGTGGGTCAGTGTCACAGGCGGTGGAAGCTAAGACCGCAGCCCCCAGAGTGACACGAAGGAGCACAGCCTGGCCGGGAGGGCATTCCTTAAGGGCTGCCATCTCCCACCTGCGCACTCAGGATCAGCACTGAGAGCTGGGTGCCATCTGCTTTCGCCCGGGGGTGGCCCAGGGAGGCCTGAGGGGCTCGGGAGGCCGGGCAGGGCGGCTCCTGGGAGCCTGGCCTCGTCCCTGGCCCTTCCCGGACAGAGGCAGCCCTGGAGGGGCCGGTATCGGAGGAGCCGTCGAGGCGGGGCTCCGCGCGGGACGGGGTGGCCCGCCCGGGAGGGTCGGACCCTTTCTCGCGTCCAGGGAACCGCACGTCCGTCTGATCCCCCGGTCCCCTCCTGCCCGCCTCCTCCACGCTCAGATTGCCCTTTAGATCCTTGGAGAACAGCCGCCCGGTCAGTTCGCAGACACCTTTTGCGTGCTCTTCCTTTGAGAGAAGAGCCTGTCATTTACCCTTCTTGGCATCATAATGAAGGATATGTTCTCGCGAAGGCGGCCCAGAGCGTCATTAACGCTAATGTTTAGGTTCAGGATGATAGGCGGGTCTTGAATGCTCTTGTGGGTAAGAAAGTGAAAGGCAGTACATCTCTGGATAATAATTTGATAAAAGACGAAGGAAGTTTTTTAAAAAGTACTCTCGAACTTGTTCCTTCTTTTTCTAGGGTCTCAGAAAAAAATTGAAATCTTGATGATCTGTAGAGATATTCACCACAATATTATTTACAAATGAAAACAATTTAGCCAGCAAAAGACAGGGTAAGTAAATCGTGATATAGCCATCTTATGGGACATAAAGTGTTCCTAAAGTTTGAATAATCGTGTAACAAAGAAAGACAAGCAAGAGAAAGCCTCACAAATAAAAAAATCACTGTTCTTGCCAAAATATTAATGAGAAAAATTTAAAGACATGTTGATAAAATTGTTATTTATGTGGCCAAAGTATTACAGATTGATAAAAATGAAAACAATAAGAAAAATGTCAGTAAAATGTGAAGAAAAAGTATTCTCAAAACAATTTCAACCTTCATAAGAGAACAAAAACTCCCTGTAAAAAGTTAAATTTGTTATTTGTGTATATCAGTTGAAAATTAAAAAGTCATTATATTAATGCTGGTACTGCTCCCAAACACTGTGCAATATTCAAACCACTCTAGAGAAAGCTTTATCAAGTGGTTTATCCACAAAATAATAAGTTAATATTTATCATCTGCCAGACACTAAAAAGTGTGCTTTTTGGTACAAGGTAATGGGACAAGTGTTTTTCTATAACCCTTCTAGAGAAAAATTACCTACATCTGGAGTTTTCCCAACTGGGTAAAATTCACCTCTTTCCACTGACTTGGGCCATAGACTTGCTCTGACTAGTGTGATGTAGCCAGATGTGAGCATAAGAATTCAATTTGAGGCTTTAAGAAATGTTCTTAAAGCATGGGCATGGGGCTTAGTGGTATAGCTCTTTCCCAGCATGTCTGAGGTAGTAGTGGGTTCAGTCACCAGCAACTCCCCAGGACTCCTCAAAAAGTGTGCAGTGCTCTGCTTGTCCTGTTGTGCTAGGACATCCCTCTGAAAGACGATGCCTGCCCATCCATTGTTCAAAATTCTGGGCTTAGCCCTTGACTACAAACACAACTGCTCAAGGGGAACAGACCCAGATAAGTTCAGGAGAAACTAGGAGGTTGAATAGAACTGCAGTTGAATAGTAAATCCTTATAATAAAACCTTAAAAACTGGAATTTGCTTGTTAGGCATTGTTACTGTAACAAAACCTAGGGAATACACATGCAAAGGGAAGAACTGGCCTATCACAAGGTTCTAAGCATTCTCTGTACCTTTTCATAACACTGGATATAGTAAACAACAACAGAAAAATCTAATCCCTGACTACATGGAGTCCTGGGATGGATATGTGCATTGATGAAACAATCATACAATTATATAATACAAACTGTCATAATTGTTAGCCCAGAAAATTGGAAAATCATAGGACATGAAGAAAGAGAAACAGAAGGAATTAATTTCAGTTGGAAATTTCAATTGAAATTAATTTCACTTGGAAGATAGGCAAAGGATCAAAAGAAAAGCAACTCAGGACAAAGGAAAAGAGGGAGCAAAAGAGAAAGGGAGCCTGGGGTGCTGGAGGCACAGGTGGAAAGCTAAGGCAGCCAGAGCCTAAGGAGCACAGCGGACAGGAGGACCCCACAGAGCACAGCTCACATGGGGCCCTGAAGTCCACAGTGAGTGAGTATGTCAGGTTTTATAGAAGCTCAAAGGGAGCAATGAGCTGACTATTTCTTTCATACTGAAATTTATTTATGTAAGCCTGTTAGTGTCATAGAGTAAATTCTACCCTTGATACCTTAGGAGACTTTTTAAAATCATCAGTTCAAACACTACACACTATCTTTCACAGAAGAACATACTACCTTTCATAGCAGCAAAGGAATTTCTTCATGAAATTTATTTTCAAACAAGTGACATTTATGAAACATGCTTTAAATATTTATCACCTATTTTAGTGAATGGATGCTTATATAACAGGGAAACTAATCAAGAGAAAATTCTTTTAAAAGTGAAATAAAGTTTTGTTGGTTTTGATCATAGAAGATTCTTGTTAAATCACAACAAGAAAATTACTATGAATTATTGTACTGTCTAAAAATAAAGTGGAAGTAACATGTGTTACCAATGCGAGAGACAGGGAGAGTTAAGATGAAAGTCGAGGTGGACTGTTAGAGAAGAGGAAGAAAATGGGATGAGAGCACGGCAAGAGGTCTGGGTGGGGACTGAAATGATCGAGGTATGTTGTATGCATTCATAGATCTGCCAGAATTAAACCTATTAACCTGTAAATCTAATATCTATTCATTTTTTTTTTTTTTACAGTACCGGGGATTGAACTCAGGACCTTGCACTTGCCAGGCAGGCGCTTGTGCCACTGAGCTATATCCCCGGCCTATCATATCTATGCATTAATATTAATGCTTGCTGCATTGTTTTAGTAGGCTAGCTAAGGAGCAGACTCCCCATTTGGCAGAGAAACTTAAATTAGAGGAAGGTGTTTGCTGTATGCCAGTAAAAGGAACATGGGGAATGATCTATTCTCTTTCCCAAGGGGAGCACCTGCCATATCTCCTTCCCTGGGCCTTCTGACCTGGTGGGGCTGGCGTCTGGTCCTTACCAGGCACTAGAGTCTCAATCTCTGCACCACACCGGTATCAATGTCTTCCTCCTGAGGGTGTATGAATATGGTCTTCCAGAGAATTCCCTGGTGCTCTTTGACCTCTGCCAAATGTCCAATTTACCAGGAATGTAAGTGTACTTATTGCAATGTTCACATAAAGCTCTTACCTGCAGACTTTTCATCTGAAGTTTCTATTTCCATTTTTTCAGCCATAACTTGTCAAAGTTATTCTCCATCAGTATTCCTAACCCATCATCGTGAATTTCTCTCAGGGGAAATACACCGGCATTGATACTGCTAGTGATTATTCCAATTTTGCTGAGAGCTTTTGGTTTATATTTCATAGGTATCCATCTCTTTCCATGCATGGCTGGTCATTTCAATTGCTTTGGAATGATTTTCCTTTATCTTTTTCTTTTACTTGTTCTAAATTCGCTCTAAATTGAATAGTCCATGAAAATGAATTTTCTTTCCTTGACACAGTTAAGGAAGGACATAGATTTTTTTTTTCATGAGTTTTCTTTCTACTTTCTGAGTATGGTTTTCTAATTACTACAGAAATTTTTTTCTCTGATCTTTAGGAAAATGACTACTGTAATGTTTGCCATTGTAACTGATGGGACTAACTGTACAACACCCTCTGCTTAAAGGAAGAGGGGTTCACTTGGCTCATGGTTTCAGCCCATAGTCAGCTGGTCCCAAGGCAGAAACACGGCAGAAGTGTGTGGTGGAGCAAAGCTGCTTAGTTCATCAGGGGAGGTGCAGAGCAGGGGAAAAGCTTCAAAGAGAAAAGGCTCAGAGCTCATGGCTAGTACCTGGGCCCCTAGATGGCTCCCAAGCTAATCAAGTTAACACAGTTAAGTTTAACCATGACAATTATTTTTACCTACTTCAATTAGTTTAGCATACACATGGTTTCACATCAAGAGAAGTGTATCTGTTTCCTATGGCTGCTATAACAAATTACCACAAAGTTAGCTGCGTAAAGAAACACAAATTCATGATTTTACAGGCTGGTCATCCCGTCTGAAATCAGTGTCACTAGGATAAAATCAAGGAACCAAGGAGCTGTAATTTCTCTACGGAACCTGATGCAGAACCCAGTCACTCTTTTTCACAGCTCTTAGCAGGCACCTGCGTCATTCAGTTTATTGCTGCATCACTTGGAGCCCTGTTTCTGTTGTATCATTTCCTTTCTGGCTTCCCTCTTATAAGAACCCACGTAGTTGCTTTTGCCCAACTAATAATCTAGGATATTTTTCCCATCTCAAAACCCTTAAATTAATCATATCTACAAAGTTCTTTTTGCCATGAGCTATGTTTACATGTTATGGGGATCTGGGTATGGCCATCTTTGGGGGACCATTATTTAGGCTACCGTAGTTAGTTTCAGTCAACACATCAGTGTGTTCAAGCTTTCTAAGAGATTTCTAATTTCGGATGTGATTCCCTTTTGAGGTTCCAACTTTACCCTATCCATGCTGTCTTTTTCAGAGGCGTAGTCCTAGAGTGCTCAACCTTAGCCAGTGCCAACCTGCAGATATGACCTGGCTTTTACTCTGAGTACTTGTTCCATACCACGGAACAGGTTGTGTAGCCCTGCATTTCACTTAATGTTCACTCCGACTTCTTTTTTGTTCTTCTCCTTGTGAAAGGCCTTTTATGCTTCCCTCAAGATTGGCATTTTCCTTCAAAGCATTTTCTAATGTCTGAAGTTATGCTTCATTTTGCTGACAGATATGATAAAGGTGGTTTTATTTGTAGTTTCTTGAAATTTCTAGCTTTTACATAAACCATTTGCCATCCAAACACTGAGCTTTGCGTGTTGTGTTTGTCCTGATTCCCATTTGTTCTAAGCATTCATATTTCACTTGGTTAAGTCCTTTTCTAAGCCTCTATTTTTAATTCAAATCAAGAGTTGGAGATTTACAAGTTGCAATTAGTGGCCTCCAGTTTTAGTATTTTTGTTAAACTATTCTCAGTCTGTTTTCCATTAAAGTTGACTCAATTACTAGAAATTTCTCTTTATGAGGCTAAGCACCTCGGAGGCATGTTCTCTTTCCTTCAGATCAAGGGTTCAGACAGCCAGTTCTTAGTACAGAACTGCATAAAGTAGGGCTATTTATTTATTTATTTATTTATTTATTTATTTATTTATTTATTTATTTTGAGCCATGGTCTTGCTATAGTGCAGGCTGGCTATGTACTCACTATGTAGCCCAGGCTGGCTTCAAACTTGTAGCAATCTTCCTGCTTCAGCCTCCCCAGTATTGGGATTATGGGAATGCACCACCCCTCCTGGCCAGTAGGGCTTTAATTTTTTGAAAGTATTACTTTACTGCAAAATCCCAGCATCTCCTACGGTAACCCACTGGCATTTGTGCCTATCTACAGTCCCCACTGGCATTTGTGCCTATCCCTGTCAGTGCTGCTGTCACTTGTCTCAGTGTCTTCTGTACAGTCCAGTATGATACAATGTCTCATGGCCATCAGATCATCTATCAAGACCCCAGAGCTCACAGCTGAGCTGTTAGGTTGCCAGGCTGATGTGGTTGGAACCGTACAAGTATCTGACACCTAGGGCAACCCTTAGTGGAGATGGCAAAGAAGAGACAGACACAGTAGAAGAGAACTTCTCGACCTTCCTCAAATTTTGACAACTATAGGAAAACCAAAGTAACCCTGGAAATATGTAGAGGCCTTTAGAAATTCGTGATAATAAACTGAGGGAACTGGCCACCTTATCCTTGCCTGATGCTCCGAGGACCCTGGGAATCTATATGTTCTGTCATCTGTAATTCACTGACATTTTCTGGTAGGAATTCTCACAAATCGGTACAGGTTGTAGGCTGTCACTCCTACTCAATTTTCCATTTCTCTTAAATGAAGTTTCATTCTGTGATCATTCTAATTTGCTAGTTTTGACAAATAAAAATATGAGTGATAAATTAAATTTGAATCTCATAGTGAGTAATCGTTTAGTATGAATGTGCCCTATGCATTATTTGTGACATACTTATAATAAAACATTTTACCTATAATTCAAATTTCACTGGATAGTATATATTTATCTAACCATCCTATTTCCTAGAGGCAACATTTCCCCTATTATAGTGCAATCAATTCTTTGTGTGTGTGTGTGTGTGTGTGTGTGTGTGTGTGTGTGTGCGTGTTTTCTACTCTTAGCTGTATACTGGGAAGAAGTGTATGCAGGATCCAGGAAAAGTTTTTTAACAAACAGTTTACAAAGGCTGGGTCATACCTTCTGGGCAAAGCTGGTTATAAACAACCATGTGTTCAGCAACAGCTTAATGGTAGCTACAAATATGCCTATTTTCATCAAAGACATTTCAGACCAAAGAAATACACAAAGCCTATAGATGAAGGTTTTTCTAAACTTTGACTCCCCAGCCCTCTGGTAAGGTGGTTATTAAACATTAACCTGCGTGTGACTTATTATAACCTATTTGTTTCAGCTATATATTCTGTTTTCTCCCCTTTGGAGTAAAGATGAATGAGAAATACCATGGCCTACAGAGGTTACTCTCAACCTCCTGAATCTAAAAGCATCCGAGGAAGATAAGGAATCTTTGGACACATGGAATCTGCAAAAAAGAGTTTCTGTACCATAATGTAGATAAGTATATATGTTGAAATAGTAAATGCTCTTGCAGAGGATTCAATGAAGCGCTGTAAGAACTCAGAAAAATACAGCTAATGCTTTTAATGTGTCTCTTTCTCTTAATTTTATTGGCAGGTTTATGGCCTGGATGTTGTCTTGGCACTGAACAATAGGCTTTCAATTTCTTGGGGATTGGTATTTTAAAAAATAAAGAAATAACTTAATTACAAATGACATCTAAAAAGTCTCAAGCACAAAATACAAAGTGATGAAGCTGTGGAGGAATTGGCAGGGAGTGGCAACAACCGTCTACCACTCTGGGGCAAACTGATCTGGAGCCTGAATTAGGAGTTAGCTTTATGACACTCCAAAGGAGTGACAGTCCAGGAAGAAGAACAGGAGTTGTAAAAAACTCATGTGATCAGATTTCTGGGATTCTTGCAGAGATAGAGGATGACAGTTTAAGTAGAGTTGAAATATAAGATCTGTTGCTAAGCACGCCTGAAGGAATGTCTTTGCATATGTAACGGGGATCTTTGTCACTTTCCTTCTTATTTTGTTACTAGGTGCAGCCAACCTGCTTGTGGAGGGGTAAGGAGCCCCGATGTGCCCGTAAGGAACGATGGATCCACCCAGGAAGGAAAGCAGCCTGCTTCGAAGCACGCCCACCGTGAGCTCTCAGTACTGAAGACTTCCTGCCTTTCAACCAGGAGGAGCTTCAATCCATCCACATCTTAGCTGCTCTAGGAGCAAATCTAACCTTATGCTGAGATGGAATGACACGACAGTTAGAAAAGGATTTTGTATAACAATTGAAATGATAGAAGTATTTTTAAATTTCAAAGTCATTGACAGAAAATTCCATAAGTCAACAAATCTGATAAAGAAGTTTCAAGGGACTATAGAGAATGTACTTCTTGTTAGCAGTCATGTATGCATAGTTTTTGGAATTGTTTTTGAAAGATGTAAACATAAATTGTTTGCTTGTTTTAAAATAGACTTTAAAAAATAAGAGGAGGCAGTCTAATTGTTTGTTTAGTTGTTTAAACCAGGGTTAATTCGCACAGACCTGAGGCAATGAACTTTGTTCTTGTTCTTTGGTGTCTGTGTGTGCTGTGGAAGTCAGCTCCTCTCACTCTCCAGGTTTCACGGGGCCTGATCGCAACTGCAGGAGAGAGACTTCACACACAGAAGGCATACCTACACGTCACAGAGCAACGGCCTTGCTAAAGTGCCTGCATGTCTTTTTCCCTATCAAATGTAGTCTTAACTTGAATAAAAACTCTTTGTTTCATTCATTTGTTTACTCAGATTTGAAATCAATGGGAGCTCAAATTTTCATTCTTTTGCATGTGTACTCATTAAATGTGCAACTGTAAAATTCATCACTGTGAACAGTCAAATGAATATACCGTATAAATTATTTAATGGTTCTTGGACTTCAATAAGAATTCAT
The DNA here is from genome assembly GCF_000276665.1 of Chinchilla lanigera. Taxonomy (NCBI): domain Eukaryota; kingdom Metazoa; phylum Chordata; class Mammalia; order Rodentia; family Chinchillidae; genus Chinchilla; species Chinchilla lanigera. The sequence goes on from NW_004955407.1 coordinate 6,172,198, forward strand.
GTCAAGTGCCTAACAGGATAACATGGGGCCAGTGCTCCCAGTAAATGTTAGATTGTTATCACTGTTGTCTTATTATCCATTTACTAATTTAAAAACTATTTATCAAGTATGTTCTTCATGATGAGAATTGTTAGATTCTGAGGATAAGAACAATAAACAGTAGAGTTTATTTGTCTAACATACACTTTTTAATATGTGTCTGATAAGTACATATACATACGTATGTATGATTTCCAAAATTGTGCTGTGCAGTACATATAAAGAGAGAATTATAATATTGATCTGTAGCGTGAGAAAATTGAGTGCCAGAGAAGGTAATATCGTTCTCAAGACTATATAGCTCATAGAGTCAGGAACTGATGCTAACTATCCCAGACCAGTTCTAGTCTTTAATGACACACACAGAAGCAGCTGTTACCTTTGACAACAAAAATGACTAATTCTAGGGCTTCAAAAAGTAATGTATTTTAGAAGGCTTTGTAAAGAAGAGTATGTGTTCATTAAATGAGGAGTATGGAGGAAATAAATGAGAGAAAAAGTCTCAGAAAGGAAATTTAGCATTTTCTTTCCATCAGAAGTAAAATATTAAAGGCCAGGTTCAAACAGTAATTGCATAGCAACCAGGTCTAAGTAGTAATTACACCAGCACCTACACAATAGTAGTAATTCCCATAGTAGCAGTATTAAATTAATGTTGTTTATATTAATAGGTTAATTGAAAAAATATGAAACAAACTTTTTTATTCAGTTATACCTTTACTCCTGTAGTTTTGGTAAGGGCCTTGTAGGAAGGCAGACAATAAAGTCTTATAACATAGAAAAACATGATTTTTAATAGAATAGGAAAAGACAAAAAAGGCCTTAAAAGTTAGAGTTCGCTTTTCTCAATTATTAATGGAGACAAAAATAGAGCTCAGATTCTGTCCATTTTGTGTGTGTTCACTGTTTGTCAATTTTGTTGTTGCTGGTGGTGGTGTTGGTGGTTGGCCAGCACAATGAGGATTTGCTGACTGTTAAGTTAGTGTAGTATATATATTCATTATGTCCTAAATTCTCTATGGGAGGAATCTGGGTGTGTGTGTGTGGGGGGCTGTGTTATAGCTTTTGGTGAAAGATGTCAAAAAGGTGCGTAAACAATAGGTGCTTAGGATTGGGAAGTAAGGTAAAAATATTTTGTTAAAAATAATCTTTTTGACAAGAATGTTTCCTTCAGTGTCTCTGACCACCTACTCCCCTATCCCTGTACTTGATTCCTACCCAACCAGGAATTCATGGTCAGCTATTGGTGCTTTAAGGCTACCTATTTTTATGTTCCTTTTTATTTTCTTGGGAACATCTTGAAAATAGTAAACATTGATTACCATTGCCTTTTATTTCTCTTCTTTAGATACAAAACATTATCAGAGCTTTTAAAATATAGCATCACAAATGGATCCACAAAAGTTTCATAAGCTCTGTTAACAGCTGGCTTCTCATTTGTTTCACTGGTCAACCAAAATCTATTACTCAAAGTAATTCCTGTCAAATTTATCCACTATTCAAGCTCCTTGTTTCCTTCCTTCTTACTGGATGTTATTTGTTGCTCCTTTAACTGTATTTGTTTAAACCGAATTCTTTTTAGACTTTATTTTACCATCAGTTCTTCCTAATGACATACAAAGTGGTTTCCACCTATTTCCGAGTAATTTGGAGGCAGCATAAGATAGAAACTCGACTTGGATCTTCACTGACGGTTATCCCTTTTTGGCCTAGGCTTTCTGGATCTAAGTTATCTCATGTATGGGACAGCAGCCACTTCACGGTTTACTTGCGAGTGTGAAATCAGGTACAGCACTTGAAGAGTCTCTTACATGCCCTGCAGAGAAGGATATGCAATTAATATTAAATTCTCTCTTTCCTTTTTGGTAATGAGTGAACTCTTCCTCACTAGTAAATCCCTTCTCTGTGTTCTTTGTGGAATTCTTCTATCATCTTGCTGTTTTGTTTCTGTTTTATTCAGTGTTTCCTGTCACAATTTTACTGACACTCAAAATCTGAAGCTTCATTCTATCAATATTTATCCCAATTATATACCTGCAATTTATCAAACCTTAGATTTGAAATCAAACCTATTAAATGATTGAGCTTCATGATTTTATTGAGAAAGCAGCTCTTAGAAATATTATTTTTCTAGAAACAAAGGCATGAAAGTCAGAGCCTTCACGTTCTAACTCTTGGATGACTGACCTGCCAGCCTTTCCTCCCAGCTTCAAAGCTTTATTTTCCTTCATTTTTTTTTTCAAAACTTTATTTTGAATCACCTGATTATCCTAAAAGAGTCTTTCAATTTTCACAATCACCAAAGCGTTTTCACATGCACTGTTTTGTTTTCTCCAGTTTTTACTTGGATATACAGATGCTCAATAAATCTAAACACTGTCTCTGATAATATGACTCATTTTGACAGAGAAAAGATAGCTCAGGTTAGACTTTTGCTTTCACAAAGTTCTGAGACCTTCATTTCAAGAAATGATTCCAGATCTCAAGTTAATGCTGGCCAGGCCTTTACATGGTTTAGTCACTGTCCTGAGGAAGATTTTCCTGTATGCTACTCTGCCTCACTATTAATTTAAAAGATTACAGTGGAATTACATGTAAATGATTTTTAAAATATTTTAAGAAACATGAGATAGAATCCATTGTTCTCTATATATACAGACACACTTTCTTCTGCTTCTATTAATCATGATCAATCCATACATTGTATACCACGGCAATTCATTTGACATCAAAAGGGCTAAGTTAATTTTTTCTGGCCAAGGTTCCTTTGTAGGCAACGCAAAGAGCTGCTGTGAGGTAAATTGTACCAGACATTATTTAACTACCCAGACATTTTTATGTTGCTCTCAGATATATCTCAGTGAGAAGCAATGGCAAAGGTATTTCTGCACAGGCTATTACAAGATGATATCAATAAAACACTTACCCAGAGAGTAAACTGGCAGGGAGAGAGTAAATTTACCCAGGGAGTAAACTGGTGTACTTCATGACTAGAAGGTGATTATATGAATTATAAATAGAATAAACATGGTTACACAGTGATGGACTAACTTGTTTCAGGAAATAATTTTCCTTTTTATCAATATATCCAAGTAAAATGTAGCACTGAGTTCTGTAATGCTTAGGTCATTCTATTTGTAAACATATTTATTTTCCACAAACTAATATGGTATGTACTATTTTATCTGTAATCTACATTTCAATAAATATGATGAAACATGTAACTTGAAATCATGTTTTTGGTGTATTTTTATACATACATATACATAAATATATATTAATAGAAATAATTTATTATTGATATAGGTACTTATATATTGATGATTTATATATCTTATATATTTCTTGAATAATTTACTGAAGTGTTATTTATTATCAACTTGCATTTAATAAATAATTTGTTATTATTTATTAGGTGTGTACTTATGAAATATGTAACAGTCAAAGCACTAACATTGAGGAAATTATTCTACCATGGATTTGAGAATATATCAAGAAATACATAACAACCAGGTTTAAATAGTAATCACACCAGCACCTACACACTGTTATGGTGAGTGGCAAAGCAAATGTTTTAAAGTAGTTTAACAAATATATCCAAAGTTTAAATAAGTTTCTACTCAATAAGCACATCGATCATATCTACATGAATATTGTCTCCAGATGCCATATTATAAGAGAATCATTGGAAAATTACATTCTCCAAAGGAAAAGCAGTGAAAATGTAGGACACTTTCTCGTTAGAAGTGGTAGAGGAGTGAGAGGCATTAAACCTAAACTCAGTATAATGCTGAAGCGTTTAGGCAGGGAGAAGGCCTGACTGAAATATGGGAATCGTCTTGGAAAACATTTAAGGCATAACATGAAAAAGAATCTGCTTTTTGTGTATATTATCAGAGGAATAACTTACTATTTTATTATTTATTTTATTATTTTATTTTATTTTATAGTGCTGGGGACAGAACCCAAGGCCTTGTGCATTCCAAGCAAGCATTCAACTACTGAGCCATATTCCCAGCTCTGGGCTTTATTTTAATAGCTTTCCTTTACTGGTAAAAAATTTTTTTTCAGT
>NW_004955407.1:6176408-6200631 GCF_000276665.1 Chinchilla lanigera
AGATTATAAGACATTACATATATTACAGACATTACAGAGGAAACTCATATTCTTTCCTCTACTTCTTTACAAAAATTTCACCATCTATAAATGGAGGAAAATATCAAAGCCAGAGAATTAATAATCATATAATGTGCCTGTGTATTTATGTGTGTGTATGTGTCATTACAACTGTAGATTCATGTAATAGCTATCACAATCAAAACCCACATAGTCTCCACAAAGACTTCCCTCATAATTACACATTTGTTGTCATATGCACTCTCTTCCTCCTGGCCATCCCTAACACTTGATGACTAGCAGACTTGTAGTTTTTGTATTTTTCAAGTTTTATGAATGGAATAGTTCAGTAAGAGAGCTCATAAGATTGACTTTTCTCACTTGGCTTCATGCTGAATAGATAATGAAAAAGAGAAAAAGTTGGGAATAGAACCCAACAAAGGAATGAACAGTTTTTATTAATTCTCTCATTTAAGCCCACAAATGAGGATTTGTCTGTTTTCTCTTAATGAAAAAGTTTTCGCTTAATGAAAAAGTTTTAATATATCAATTGTATCATTTTTATGGTCAAAATTCTATTTGTTTTACAGTTAATAATTTGTTTACATTTAACTTTTATAAATAAGATAATTTAGAAACTACATGAGAATTAATAACATTTTTTGAAGAACTATATTAAGAACATTGAATGAAAAAGTAAATATTAACATTGTATGGACTGTGTAAGAATTAGCTTTTTGTTCCAACTTATGATTATGCTCTAATGATTTGCCGTTTATTTTGTGTAACATCATAAATGATCTGTTTTGTTGTCCATAAACAGAGAAACGATTTGATGTGATGATGGGAAAGAATATAATTTAGCAATCAACATTCAAATTTATTTAAAATTACGTTCCCAGACATAGAGAAATATTAAAAAGAAATTAAGGACTTCTCTCCATTAGAATTTTAGTTAGAACCACTTCATTAAATGACAGCTTCAAAGTAAATAGGCAGCAATTACTTGTCTCCACTAATCACATTGGCTGGTGAAATTGTTTCTTCCCTTCCTCATGCTCAGTTAGTGCCGCAAGATAATGTTGTCTATAAGATTATGTTTGAGACTGACAAACATGAAGAAGCAAATAAACGGTCCTAATTGCCAATAACATTTACATCTAAAACATTCCGATGTGCAAACCAGCTGAAAATCTCAATAGCTTAGAAGGATTTTTGTTCCATTGTACTATTTACTCGTGTATGTATTTATTTACCTATTGCTGTATGAGAATATGCTTGTGCATGCTAAGATTTTATGTGTGTGTTTATGAAGATCACCCCGTTCCTTTCAGAAAGGCACTGAAGCAACTCTGTAGTGTGAGAGACCCTGTACACACGGCGCTGCACACACATATAACTTGCTCTTAGGAGACATCTGCTTAAGGGAATAGAACCCAACAAAGGAATGAACAGTTTTTATTAATTCTCTCATATAAGCCCACAAATGAGGATTTGTCTGTTTTCTCTATATAAAGGCATCATAATATGCCCATATAGATGATAAACATATATGATAAATATGACATATATATGACATATATGATAAACATATATGATGTATAATATACATGATAATTAACAAAGACAACTATAATTTAAATATTTTAAAAAGGTTTTATTATGGATAATTTCATAGTAATGTCAAGTTTTTAGTTTTCAAAATAGAAACAAAGATATGAGTTCAGAGTGGGGGTAACACAAAATCAAAGCCAGAAGACGGCCTCTGTGAACACAAGAATTCCTTTTGTATTTCAATATAAACACAAAAGCACCACCATCATCAACAACAACAAAAACTAAGAGTGCTGTCTTTGTTCACAAATGAACCCATTCTCACTTTTGTAAACAGGCATTTGTGTGTGTGTGTGCTACCTTCATTAAAATACAATCTGTTCAGACAAGGGAGAGGGTTTTCCTCTTCTATTGGACTTATTTTTTTTGTTGGTTTTTTTGGTTTTTTTGGTTTTTCTCCGGAACCGGGAACCGAACTCACGACCTTGCGCTTGCCAGGCAGGCGCTTTTGCCACTGAGCTAAATCCCCAGCCCCTATTGGACTTATTTTTAATGCAGTCTTTCACCTTACCTTATCAATAAATCTGAATCATTCTCATATATACTTAAACCATATCTAGTCACTAACTTGCTACTCCATAAACATCCATTCAGCTATTATATATAGCTTGATATATGTATATATCAAGCAGATATATATATCAGATATATACGTGAAAATGAATTCTTATAAGTGTTAGAGAGTTTTTCTGATTTTAGAATGGCAGAGTAAAACTGTTATTATAGATGAACTGAGAGTTGTTCTGATTTTAGGATGGCAGAGTAAAATTGTTGTTATAGATGAACTGAGGAAGAATGACAAAGCATAAGAAGACCCAAAAATTAGAACCAAAAGTGGTTACCCATAAAACTAAGTCCAAATGCCTCATTTTACAGGTGAAGAAAAAGAGGTTTAAACTTCTGTGACAGCTAGAATGTGTCTTGAAATGGCAACTCTTTGAATGTCTTGACAGCTGACTTTTAGAGGGTTGTTGCAAAGAATAAACGAGCTGAAATATATGAAGACTGATGGAAAGACCTCAGTAGATATCTGGTAAGAAGTCTACTATAGTGAAAATGAAATGAATTTGGAAGAAAACATACTTGAGGCAAAAATTCCCTCTCTTTCTAATGTGGTTTTAAATTACCATTGCTTTGTCTAATTTTACTGTCTTTAATCATTTAAATAATGGTTAGGGTAATAGCGCTAATATTTCATGATCTATTACCCAATGCAAATTTATCATTTTATTAACACCTGTCATTTCATAGATTTATCATATTATTAATCCTTTAATATTGGATAGATTTTTAAAGAGAAGACTTTCTCTCTGGGATAGAATAAAATCTTGATAAATAGTTTGAATTTGAAGATAATATTTCTAGTTGTATGGCTAAGAGAGAGTTAGGTTCTATAGATGACTTTGATTTTCAAGACTTTAATGACAAATTTAATGACTTTGATCTTTCTGGTCTGAGTGCAAAGGAAAGAGAGAAGCCAACAGCACATGCATTGAAAGTCTATTGATGGCATTAATAACAAACCTCATAGGAAAGTTGCAGTGGGCCTTGCTTATGTTTCTCTGTGATGACAGTCTTTTCTACTATCTAAACACTTAGTATGAATAGCTTTCGGTTTATTTTAATAGAAACTAAATAAACAGGAGAGCTTTATACTTGGGTTCTCTTGGAAATGTACTGACATCTTAGTGGGAAAGTTCCACCTCTACAGAGCAAGGCACTGGAGTTTCAAGTCAATTGTGCTTATAACTCAAAGGACAGGAAGTCCTCAGTTGCCATCTCAAGCGCACTTGGTGTGGAGATTTAGTGAGATAAGGAGCACAGTCATGGGGATATTGGCCTGCAGAGAATGACAGCCTCTTCTCTTGGGCCTCTCGCCTTGATCAGTTGCATTCTGCCGATCAGACTGGGGATAGAATATGACCCCACTAGGCAGGTTCAGACAGATATGTTTTCCTATCAACTATTCAATTTGATCTGAAAGACTATAGCATTCACACCTCAATGTATCACTGTAGCTCATATGTACGTATGGTTAATAGTGTAGACATGGTCTGAAATCTGGAAAAGATGAGGGAAAGTCAGGCAGCCAAGCTGAGAAGATGAAGTGTACTCACAAAAAAGTTAATTTTATTTCAATTAAACATGGTTATATTTCTTACTGGAATTATTTCTTTCTTTGCACAAACAATATTAGCTAAATTAAGATATCAGTATCTATCTGAAGTCCTGGGGACAGGAAATATCGAGTGGTTTACTAGAACACTAGTAATAGAAGCCATCCTGATCATCTTTTACTTTTTGGTTCTTAGAACCATTTTTTCTAGTGTTGGAAGAAACAACTGTATTCATTGTTTACAGGACAATAATAATGTACAAACTCCTTTTTCATCTTGTAGGACAGCACTACACACTCACAACTGTTCTCCCAAATGGTCTCATAACTGGGCCTTAACAGTCCTTTGAAATTGTATAAGTGAAGCTCCTACTCTGGATAGTAGGATTTCAGGTAGACCTGGGAAGCATATTTTCTTCACTTGTTTTACAGACTAATGAGATCCGCAGACAAAAGTACCACCGTGTGGCATTTCATAATCATGAATAAAGCAATGGATAGTGTGGATGGAAGAAGTCATGTGAACAAGGCAGGTATATCCACATTGAGTAAGTTTATATTACAGTGATAAAGAAACCCCCATCCCAAAGTGTAAGGAGTCCTGTGTAATCACCATGTCCCCAGTGGCTTGTCAGTCTGTTAAGGAACAGCCATATTAAGAATATAGCCTTAATTTTTACTCTTGCCTGCTGGAAATACAGCAGGGGCTGTGGTCACATACAGATTGTTAAGGGAACTACCCTAATGCAGAGACTGGGCATAACTTTAAAGAATCGTCACTAGGAGTATTTTTTTTCCATGAACCGTGGAAGGAGGCTGAGTTATTACACTCAAAACTGATTTCATGGTCTATGTCTATTAAGACCCTTTGCTTTAGGGTCTTAGGCCAAGCAGTGATAAATCTGCATGAAGATTTTTTTAAACCTGTAAATTGTCCTGGGGACTTAGCACAAGGATCAGTTCAAAATAGATGGGAAATTACAAGAGGAGAACAGGTGCTGTAAGATTTTGAGCCAAATTCACATGAGAATTACCTGTGCTCCCTGACAGGAGACTTGTTTAAGACTTGTTTAACTCTGCTTCAGACTGGAGTGTTGCTGTTCACATCCAATTTTATGACTTGGTGCTTGAGGTAGCAACTAGTTCACAGACAGGCAGACCAGGTAACATGTGCGCACGATATTCTGGGTCAGGCACTGAGTTTCTAACAGAGCCCTGGAGCATGCCAGGAGCTGACTTCAAAATGGAAGTTATTTGTGTAAGGAAGATCTAGCCATAATAAAGCACACTATGACTCTGCCTCATGCTTCTCCTATCAGGCATGCCCAGGGCTTCAGCAGCCTCCCAGTCTAATAGACATTTAGACATTTAGGACACTGTTGCATCTGCTAGTTTTAAGGCCTAAGAATGAAAATAGCTTCTACCATGCCTGCATCAGCCTTAGAAACTTTTCTTCCTCTGGTTCTGTATTATTTTCTGTTTCGATGTAACATATTACCACAAATTTAGCAAGGATTAAAAATGCAAAAAATATTACCTTATTCATCTAAAGTCAGAAATCCAAGATGGGTCTTGCTGAGCTAAAATCAAAGTACTGTTAGAGCTGCTGCATCCTTTTTCCTGGAAACTCTAGTTGAGAATCCACTTTTTTGCATTTACCAGTTGATAGAAACTACCCACATTTCTCATTGGGAATTCCCTGCCCACTTATTATTCCTCTATCTTCAAATCCAGAGGACAGATCTATGGAGAACCATTACTAGGTCCAGTGTCCAAGCTACCTAGTAAGTGATTCATAGCAGCATATTCAATGGAATACCCATTGCTTTCCAAATGTAAAGGCAGTAGACACTGTATCTTTTTCTATGTCATAGAAATGCGATACAACGCAAGTTTTCCTTCAGTTTTGAGGCAATATCTGGGTGTTCCTCATTTCTACAGGACTCCCAGAACCTTGTGAGTGTAACAGCTCTCTGAATTTTTATCAACTATACCTCTTCCCTCATACTTACATATATCTCATCATTACATTTAGGATATTTGATGCTACTGCCCACCACATTTGATTATAATGAGTTAATGAACATTCTGGGCCAGGAAAACATCTTGAAGGATGCCATGATCAAGTGCCCTGAACAATAGGGTACAGAAGATAATCAGAGATTTATTGCACACTTGAAATAAAAGAATGAAATTTCACCACAGTGAAGGTGGCTTAATACTTACACTTTGGTTGGAGAGGTGCTCCACAGATCCAAATCTGCTCACTTAATAAAAATGGTTATGTTAATTTGCACTAGCCAAAGGCTCACACCAGAAACAACAGCTGAAATTTATGCCACCACCTACTCAAGTTTAAAGAAGTTTGTTACTTTTTTTCTTTTTTTTTAATTTTAAAAATAAAAGGAGGAAAACATTAACAGACAGACAACCTTTTACAAAATGCAAAAGAACAGTACAGACAATACAGAGTTACAAACAAAGTGGTAGGAAATTAACAATGCTTGTTGTATTACATATTGATATCTTCAAAGAAGTTACTTTCTTTGGCCTCTATTTTCAGACCAAAAAGGCAAATATGTAAAGGTGTTTCTTTCAATATTCTGATAGTTTTTCCTTTTTCAGGGCAAAGCAGAAAAGAGGAGCATTTTGATTAATAGGATTAAGTATAAGGATACAGAATTGTTTATCCTTATTAAAATTGCAAAAACAAACGTAATAACACATTTCTGGGGAAAGACAAATTAACATTACTTTTACTTGGAAAAGACACATTAACAGATCATCTGGTTCTAATTCTGGTGCAATTGTGCTAAATATTTATTATATGATTTCTGGAAATACTCTTTCTGATGAGTGGACCATAGAGGTTTTTGTCTTTCAGAAGTAGTATCCGCTCAGATTCAGTGTCCAGTAATTTCCCTCAAACTTGAATACTTCTCTTTTCTCTGTGAAGTAATGCAGGGTAAATGTCTCTAAGTCCCTTTAGGAAAGGTCAAGAGGGAGATTTATATGAACACTACTGGCCAGTTCCGAAGTTCCTTTATGCACAGGCTGCAGATATGAGAACTGCTTAAACATAGGTGCTAAGGGAGAATTTCCATTTAATGACTTGGGTTGGACGCAATGTGTTTCTCCACGTATGTTTGATCCTGAGACACATTCTAATTATGGTTCTAGAGGAAAAATAGGGTGAAGAAAAACAAGATGATCTGTGGATCTTAAAGGCATTGGTCACTTTGTGAGATACCTTCTTCAAATGGGGTAAGAAAGGATTTGTTTTCTTACTCAAGGAAGAAAGTAGTAGGAAATACATTGGAATTTATAGGTTCAAAGTTCACCAATTTATCTAAGTCAGCCAACATGTCCCCATGTAATTCTCTGTTACATATTCATTTTTTTAGTTTTATAATTTATTTTAAAATTAAAATCTATTTTTACATTAAAAACATACAAATTATATGTATTAATAGTATACAATGTTTGATATATCCTTACATTTTTAATGTGTAAAAAATGGTTAACTTACCTATCACATCAACTATTTGACATTTCGTCAGGGTGAAAAAATTCAAAATTCTTTCTTTTAAGTGTTGAGATATACAGTCTGTGTCTTGGTTACTTTTCTCTTGTTGCTGGGACAAAATACTTGACCCCAAAAATTAAGGAAGGAAAGGTTTATTTCTCTAACAGTTTGTGGAGGTTTTAGTCCATACTTGGCAGATTACAAGGCACAGTGGCACATGGCAGAGGGCTACAGCTCATGGCGGCAGAGCACAGCAAAGCAACAAGCACAAAAGGGAGGAGTGGCAACAAGCAGCCTCTTCCTCTCCCTTACATATGCAAACTATCCATCCCAGGGAGGTGTAGCTCTTACACCCATAATCAATCAAACTCTAAAAGCCTGCCCCATGACCGCATGAGGCTTTGAGGGGGCACTCAGACACAAACCATAACAGTCTGTAACTGTTTTCCAGAGTTACCCTTCTGTACAACAATGCACCAGAATATATCTTACTCCTATCAAACTACACACCAGCCTCTCCCCATTCCTCCTGCCCACTTTACCTAGTCTTTAGTAACCATCAGTGTACTTTCAAACTCTATGAGGTCAGTTTCATACATTCCCATTATGACTGAAATCACACAGTACTTGTCTTTCAGTGCCTGGCTCACTCTAGTTAACATAACAATCCCCAGGTCCACCCATGTTGTCACAGACGACAGCACTTTCTTCTTTTCTATGGCTTAATAGTATTCATTTTAATTATCTATTTATCACTTATAGACACTTCAAATGTTTCCATTTGTTGGCCTGTGAATAGTGTTGCAATAAATGTGGGAGTACAGTTGTGTCTTCAACAACTTATTTCATTTCCTTCACATATGTACATCCCATAGTAAGATTGCTGCATGGAACAGTAGTTTTAGTTTTAATTTTTTGAGTCACTTCTGTACTGTTTTCCATAATAACTCTACTAATCTACATTCTCACTGATACTATACAAGAGTTCCCTTTCTCCATAACCTCTCCAGCACTTGTTGTTGTTTGTCTTTTGAATAATAGCTATTCTAACTGATATGAAGGATTATCTCATTGTGGTTTTGGTTTGCATTTCCCCAGTGATTAGCAGTGTTGACTTGTTTCCATATAGTTTGACCACTGGTGTATCTTATTTTGAGAAATGTCTATTTAAGCCTCTTGCTCACTTTTAAACTGGATTATTTTATTTTTGTTTATTACAAATTTTGAATTCCTAATATGCTCTGAATATTAACCTTTTGTCAGGTATACAGTCTGGATATGGTGTTCCTTTAGGTCTTCTGGTCTTAAGTGCAATTTAATTCTTCTGTTCATTGATCTTCTGTTTGAATGATTTCTTTCTTTGTTAATGTCTTTCCAGAAATTCTAGCCAGTCTTGTAGTCTACTTTATCTGCTACTTCCTTTTTTTGGCTTTAATCACTTGGTATTTCACCATTAGATGACAATTTATATTCAGGTTTGACACAGTCTACTCTACTTTTGGTGTTCTGTCACTGTTTCAACATTACAGTGTGAACAAATCCCAGATTTGTCCTAAAATTGGAGTTGCTCAGTGTTAACTGGGGGAATGCCTAAGAAAGGTAGTCCATTCTTTCAAGTTTCTGCCTGGAGCAAAAGAAAGGCAATTATGGGTACATGCGCCCCTGTCTATGGGCCACCAATGACTCGGACCTTAAGTTTTTGCCTTGCTGTTCCACAGGCTCCATCTGTGAACATCACCCTGGGCATTTAAGACCTTGCTCGGTTTCACCAGTCCAGCACTGAGTTCCAAGGCAAAGTACTGCACTAAGTATTGTGTTTTACTCCCAGGGAGCAGAGCTTGGGTTCACACTAAACTGCCCACTGTTGAGGGAGTGAAGGAAAACCCTTGGTCACCTAGTTGCTGTTTAGCTGGGTTGCACCTAATTCTCACAGCTACAAGGATTTTCACAAGCTCCAGTGAACTAAAAGCCACGCAACATTTGACAGTAATGAAGGTGAAGCAGAGCTGCATTCTCTGATAATGGATGAGGAGTAGCAGAGATAGTGTGTTGGCAACCAAGGCTGATGATAAGCTGATCAAGCTTAAATCACTGAGCCGTGGAGATCTATATAAGATGGAGGTAAATGTGCCTAGCCCAGTGCAAGACCACAAATGATTCAGGTCAAAGCTCAAATGTGTTCCATTGCCATGATGGAGATGTCTGCCTATTGCCAGGGAAGTTCTCGAGGCTCTGTCTGTGCCTCACCATTGCAATATTCCTGCTTCATCTTCCCAGAGTGTTGGGATTACTGGCATGCAGCATCACATCAGCAGTAAGCATGCTTTGTTTTAAAAATCTACTTGGGGATATAAAACCATGAGTTAGGTGCAGTGGCACATGTTATGGTTCATTCAGTAATGTGTTTTCCTTTTTACTTATCCTTCATGATGTTAGAAATAATATGGTATCCTTAAAATTAATCTATGTGTCACAATGCTTTCTTAAGACATTTCCTCAAAAATCGACTCCTAGTCATGATTCTGGAGAATCCTGGTAAACTGAAGTGTACATGGGGCTAAGGAAATAGAAATTCAGTGCCTCCTGAGGTTTACCACTCCAACAGGAATGTTTTGCTGATGCAAGAGATTTTTCTCATGGTTTCAGTGATATATAGCATCTCCAATATTGATCATCCATTGATTCATTCATTTAATAAATATTTATTAAGCATTCAATGGGTACCAGGTTCTAATATAGCAGAGCAATAGAATGTAGTATGTAACACTTTACAGACTGCTTTGGAATATTTTCCTTGTCTGTATAAATGTTTGAATCTTAGTTGATTTTTATTGAAGTTTGTCTCCATCTGGAATTTCTATTTTTCTTTATAGGGAACAAAATGTCCTATGGCATATCACCTAACAACTGCACTTAGTAAATGATGAAGGAAAATTTCTATTAATGAGTAGAGGAGAAAAAAATATGATGATGAGGAGGAAGAGGAGGAAGGAGAGAAGTTGGAGACACTTAAAAACTATTAAATAAACAAGGAGCATTATTAAACAACATAAGCAGACTATATATATATTTGCTCCCAGAAGTAAAAGATATTTAATTCAGAACTATAAATTGAGGGATCTGTTCTGTAGCTGAATGTTTATATTAGTAAACCTGGTTCCGCCATGACTTCCCTAGAAAAATCTCTTCATCTTTGACCTATTTAAATGTACCCAAACATTGGCATTTTTAATTAGACACCAAGATGATTACTGCAAAGGCAGTTCACTATTTTTTGTGTCATACTTATTTTGTCCTTTATGTTCTTCTGGAACCACTAGAGTACAAATTATTATAGTGTTTCTATATTTAAAATAGCATCTCCCTACCACTCTGTTTGTAACTCTGTAATGTCTGTACTGATCCTTTGCTATTTTGTAAAATGTTGTCGGTCTGTTAGTATTTTCCTCCTTTTATTTCTAAAATTAAAAAAAAAATAGCATCTCCCTAGAAGAGGGGGGAAACTAATCTACCACCAAAACTATTTCATGGGTCTAGTAAAAATTTTCACTGAGAATTTAAGTAGATCATATTTTAAGGGCTTTAAAGAAAAAAATCATTTAAATACACACTACTAGGAATTCAGTAAAATGTACTTTTTTTTTTTTTTTTTACAGAATTAGAAATTACTAGCATTCTCTAACTAAAGTTGAAGAATTTATGGCTTATTTTGTCATTTTGAATGGATTTCCATTGCACAAAAGCACTAAGAAAACACTAAAATTTTTTTTTGTTGTTGTTGTTTTTCCAGAACTGGGAATTGAACTCACAACTTTACGCTTGCCAGGCAGGTGCTGTGCTGCTGAGCTAAATCCCCAGCCCAACACTTAAATTTAGATAAAGACATTGAAGCTCCACAGGACTTCTCACAAGGTTCAAGTAGATCAGGACGGTAATTCACAAATCAGGAGTCCACTCAAGGTCTGAGCTCTTTAGTAAAGGACTTATGTAAGTTCCTCTGCATTAGTATTTTTAACTTTTGATGCACTCACTCAAAAGAAATGATGGGATTGAGGTAGGTGTTCCGTCTTAATTCTGTCTCTTCCTTGGTTATACACTATGTAGCTCATTTGTACTGTGGGCTTTCAGAGAAGTGGATTTTTCCTTGATTTCTCAATGAGCAAGTCTGAATTCCAATCACATGTCAGACATAAGAAATCCACATTCTTTCAAATATTTCTGGTGATTCCCGGAAATTGTGCTTATATGACTTGCTTGTTACTTGTCAGCTCTTGTGCCACATTCTTGGTTTGGGCCGGCTCCTCCTTTATCATTCTGGCCATCTCTCCACCACCTCCTCGCATTCCCCCAGCCTTTCTGGCCCACCGCACCTCAAAATGTAGGTGGAGGCTTTATTTCTACAATAAGAGGGAAGAGAGAGCCATCGTAATAGTAGATAATAAACTTCATGAAAGATTCAGAGCTAGGAAAATAGAATAGAATAGGAAGCCTCTTTTTCAAAATTTATTAATCATACACTGTCTCTTGGAATTCTAAACTAATGACCCAGTTTTTCTTTAAATTTAGTCTACATCCTGGGTGCTGGCTCTCACTCTGTCTTGGAAAATTATTTTCTTTGAGGTCTTTTTCAGTATTCCCCACCCTGGCCTGTCCATCCACTCTGCATTCTCCACACTTTTCTGCAACAAAAATGAGAAAAGAAAAAGAAAAAAAAAAAAGCATAACACGGGCAGCAATAACAACAACAAAAATCAAACTTGCAAAATAAACCAGCCAAAAATCCCACACAGAACACTTCCTGCTTCTGGAGTTCTGTTCAAAGTTAAAAGTATTTTACATTAAAATAATCTGTCCATACCACCAAGAACAAATCTGAACTTTATTATGCAAAGCAGCTAATTATGTTTATCTACGTTGTCTCATTCCTATTCCGTCTCACGTTTGGCTTTTCACAATAAAAAAGCTATAACTCTTTCTTGAAAAAAGCTATTTTCTACCTAAAAATAGTATACAGTATCTCAAATATGGAAATGATTGGAAATTTCTTTTAAAATAACAGCGTTTCTGGGCAGCTCGAATGAATAATGCATGCTCTTTCCTTTAACTCAGAATACACCTGGAACGACGCAGAGAGACAGATACAGCACAGTGAGTGCTGCATTTTGAGTGAGCCAGAGTCTGGATTGCTTCACATACTTTCAGAACTCAAAGGAATGTTCCACACTGGCTGTTCATTAGAATCACCTGAGGACCTACAAAACAGCCCCAGTACTTAGGCTCTGGGCCAGAACTATAAATCAAATCTCTGAGGCTGGGACCCCAGCACCAATAGTTTAAAACTCGCTAGGTGACCTCAAAATGCAGCCAAATTTGAGAGCTACTGCCTTTGAGAATACTGTCACATCTACTAGTTAGTGGTGGAGAGTGACGCTGTTAACAGCACCTTAAAAACTATTTCAAAAGTAATTCAGGAATGAGGACGGTGGAGGAACTTTGCCTATCCTGTTCTTCAGGAAGAGTAGGAAATAGTTTTTAAACAGTATGTATTCATCTATGGAGTTTATGATAGGAATGCATAAGAATTAAGTAACCTATCAAAGACAGGTAGTAAAGGACTGAAAGTGGGTGGGAAGGAGATGTAATTTGTTGTTAACTGATTCTTTTTCTGAATCATGTCAGCTCTGCAGGATTATTTGAAAAAATATCCTCTCATTAGTTTTGGTTTATTTTGTGGGGGAAGTCATAATCACTTGATCTTCGATATCAGTTCTCGAAGACAGGCCATTTCTATTAACTTGTCATTTCTTTTGATTTGTAAAGGTCTGAAATAAAATTTTAGCTTAGGAATGAGCTTCTCTGACAACTGAATTCATATCCTAATTATCAGATGGACTTTGTAAGTAACATATGTTAGAAATAGAAATAGAACTAGAACTAGAATTGTCTTTAGCACAATATTTTTAACATATAACATTACCTTAAAATAATTGTTTCTCTACCTTCTTTTCATTCCTAAAACTTGATCAGTCTGTGTAAATATCTAGTCAGTTCATATTTAAGTCCTTAAATTATCTCTCAACACTGGCTTAATAATTTCTCATTATGGTTATTACATATAAATGGAACAAAATAAAAAGACTGACAAGATTAATGTATCATGAAGTCTTAGTCTCACTACCTGTAGGAAGAAGTATTAATTAAATCATTGGGAAGCAGAGTTATTCTCACATTTTATAATGAATGTAAAATGAAAATAGTGCCAAGAAGGAAAAGAATGTATTCAATAAAATATTGTATTCAATCTTTTTGTCACTGTTTCATGACTAGGATTGTATTCAATAAGCTCATGGTTAATAGCTAATAATAGTATAATTGTTGATTTTATATAAGAATAGGCTTCAAACAAGAGAGGAGGTTTTTGTTAAGGTTTGGGAGTGGATGGGTTTAAGGGTTTTTGTATAAATCTGGCAGATGGAGATGTGAACCATAAACATTATCAGTCAGTTGTCCTGACTGAAAAGAAAAAGGGGAATCACGAGAAATGCTAAACAGAAGAGTAACTGAGGAAAAATTATGGCAACATAAAACTGTAATATGTGTGTGGGTCAAGAAGAATTAGTGTTAACCTGAAGGTCTGCCACTTAGTTCTACAGCATTGGATAAATTGTTTATGCTCCTGTAACACAATTTCCTCCTCTATAAAATCAGGGTAAAATAAATCTCACTTTATGCAAGTTAGTATAAGTTTAAATGAGATTATATCTAAAGTATTGTCTATTTCTACCTACTTATTTTCTATGTAATAGACTTATGTCAATGCCTACTGAACACTCATTATTAGCTATTTATGTATGGCGATGCGTTTAAGGTTGGGTACAATGAAGCAAGCTATGTCTATAATGAGCTTCTTAACAACATGGAGCACTAATCTTTGAGATACCTATAAGACATTATAATGCATGTAAAAGCGTATAATGTATATTAAATTTGAGAGTAATATGTGACAAGCTGTTTTACCATTTTGGTGCAGGGTGGTGCTCAGGTTATTGTTTGACATTCAAAGTGCGGCTTGGGCGTCTAGTTCTCTTGTTTCTCTCTCTCTCTCTCTCTCTCTCTCTCTCTCTCTCTTTCTTTTTCTTTCTCTCTTGACCTTTGTGTTGAGTGAAGAATTCATATGTGGGAACAATGCTTATTGTCTGCTTGCAAAATAGCCTACATTGGAATCAGATACCAGAACCACATAAGATCTGTAGAAAATAACAGGAAAGAAGGAAGACTGTTTGAACAGTGTTTTTTCATTTTAAATCACCCCCAGTTATAAATGATGTTTGGAAGCCTTTACAATCCTGTCCTTTTGTGTTGTCTATACCCACTGGACTGAAAGAATAAGTCAAACTTATGTTTAACCCAGAACGTAATTCAAAATTTCAGTATTTCTAGAAAAGAATTTAGATGTGTTCTATTAGCACAGTTGTATCAAAGTTTCTTTTTCTGTAATGTGTATATGGCCTCCATGCTTCTTGCATCCGGCAGGCTTCAAAGTCCATAGAATGGAAGGGAGAAATGAAAGAAAACAAATGTGCTACCTGTGAGGTTGTTAAATACTGACCCTTTGATGAGAAAAATACATTATGAATCATTAGTAATTTTTGCAAAGTAGAAGGTTTTCTGGTATGAAAATACTGTCATGTATAATATAGTAATAAGAAAATATTTTAATAATTCCAAGCTAGTAAAAGTTCTCCCATCTAAATTTCAGTTTTAGTTCCAAAAATAAACTAATAAAAATCACAGGAAATAGGACAGGAGACATTATGCAACAAATGTTGGAAACTGGAAGAAAGTAAACAAATAGAAATTGACTAAGCAAAAAGGAGAAAGTTGAATCTTAAACCTCAGTAAAGAGCGTGAAGAGCTGAGCAAACACAAATTTGAGTTTTCCTTTGTCTCAGGAATTAGGTTCTGTGGAAGTAGTACAAAGGATGAGAGGCAAAAATAAGGTGAATAGGTGACAAGTTATTCATAGGTGGGAGCCTCAAGGCCTCTCCCAGGAGAGGAAAAAGAAGTTTGTATATCCTGGAGATGAAGTCTCTGTACATGAAGTCTCTGTACATGAAGTCTCTGTACAAGGAGATACCATACACAGGTACAGGCGTGTGCTGCAGGTGGAAGCAGTGTGTACAAAAACAAACGTAAAACTAAGAAAAATGAACTAGAATTCCTCAGTATTTTTATCAGTAAAAAAGATATAAGTAAATAATTTGGAATTCAAATAGACACACATTTTCCCACAGATTCTCTGGAAATTTGGAAGGCAATGGTACAGTGCTTTTCAACTCTGAAAAGCAATTATTTTTAACCTAGGGTATGATAGTCAGACATTGCTATAAATTGCTAGGATAGAACAAAAAGAGAGAGAGACTTGCATCTCTCAGCCACAGTTTGAGAATCGGCCACTACAGGAAGTGCTCTATTCAACAAAGGAACGAGCAAAGGAACACTTCCTTAGAAAGAGAAGGCCATGGAATAGAGGAAACACTAACTGAAGGAGAAAGGTGAGAAGAACGCTAGAGAGTTCAGAAAGAAGTGGAAAGTAGGACAGTGCTCAACACTCAGGTGGGAACGAGTCAATGGGATGTGGGAGAAGTACCAAGGAGCAAAATCCGAAAGATTATCTGATACATCAGACAACTGGAGAGCAGATTTGGACAACTGCAAAGAGTTTGTGATAAGTAGAAAGGTAACCGAACTTCCAAACAAGATAATCAGTACCTCCAGAGAACATAAAATGTGCAGGAAATTAATGTTCCATTTTGAGTTAAGAAGCAACAAGCTGTATTTATGGTATAGAGCTTAAGGCTTCAATGCAACATGATTTGCCGTGGGACTGAAAATGATTAATGTCAAGATGAGAAGGGAGGAGGAAAAGACCCGTGCACTGCGTGTGCATACACATGGGGCCAACTTTGAACAAAATTTTTAGAAACATTTGAGTCTTTAATCCATCTGGAATTTAAACATGTATTTGTAGCTCTGATAAAAACAAACAAAACAAAACAAAAGACAAAAAACCAGGAGAAAAAGAGTTTCTGTAGTTATTGAAATAAATCAGGGATGATATCTTTATGGCTTGGACACTGACAGCAGAACTGGGGAAGTATAGATGAAGTTGATATAGAGAAAAGGAGTAGAGACTTGTTAAAAATACCCTTTAGATTTCTATATGAACAACAACGTGCTAACATGAGAGGGAGAACCAGAAAATAAAGCATGCAAGTGTCCTTAGCTGGAAATAAGGTGGGTATACTGAGCTACAACTCTGTTTAAGGTTCTCAGACTCAGAGAAAATTCTAAGGTGGAGATAAAAATAAAGATGTACTTCATAAATTATTACTTCAGCACCTGGAATGGTGCACATGAACAGCCAATTACCTGAAAAGCTAAAATGAAAACAATCTTCCACTTCCTCTGGCATGTGGCCTCCTACTTTTCATTGTAAGCTGTATTTATATTCTACCTGGTCTACCTGAACCTCTAGGCTCTTTCTGAGAGTCCGGTTGCTTGAGGTCCTCACGGTGATGATTTTGGTGACCTTGTGATGCACTCCTATTGTCTGCTCCATAAGAAGACATTAGATATTGAAACATTTTTACTTTGCAGATTAAACTAACATGTTTTTATCTTAGGAGTCTGATGCATTATAGATTTAAAGAAAAATCTCTTTTCTCTTTTCCTAGGTTTAACTAGATTTTCTACCCACCAGTAGCAAAGATCTAAAGAAAAATGCTTGTGTGATGGGATAATGGAAACTGTTAAAATGACCCTAAAAACTGCAAATTAATTCCTGATGAGAATTTGCACTAAAAAGTGATGAGAATACAAAAGTAAATCTTAACAACTCTTAACATTTAAACTTTGTATGGAGGAGAAGCAGAAACATTGTGAAATAGTTGCTAAAGGAAAAGAAAATGAAAGGATTAGGGTCACTGTAGCTAAGAGGAAACAGTGTTCCCAGGACGAGACATTAAATACTTGGAAAGCTGATGGAACACTATTCTGATAAGAATCACTAAGAAGGTACACTGGTCTTGACAAAATTGGTTAATGGATGGTCATTTTTAATGCCAGTTCGGTGGAGAAGAAGAAATAATGGTATACTCGAAAAGTTGTTTTGATGAAATTTTTGTCTTCTGAATCTCTCTTTAGACATTTCTCAATATTTTTACAATAACTAGTCAATTCTTTACCCATCCAGGAGTCACAGTTAATATTTAATTTACAATAAGCAATGGTGTCTTTTACATATGAGTTTTTCTGTTCTTGAAATTGAAGATAAATCACTTACTCTGCCTTCATTTCAAATATACACACATATGCAAGTACAGACATGATAGACAATTATTGAAGCAATTGTTTTCAGAAAGCTAAATTTCCATACCTTTTTATCAGATAAATTTGCTTTATTTACATCTTTTTTTTTCTTTTGTTTTTGTTTTTTTTCTGGTACCAGGAATTGAACTCACGGCCTTGCACTTGCCAGCCAGACACTGTGCCACTGAGCTGAATCCCCAGCCCCTTTATTTACATCTTGATAATGAAATATTTGTTTTGTTGTATGTTACTGAATACAGTACAGCAAATACACTTTTAGTTTAAGAAATTTGCTAGGAGAAAACAGTATACCATTATTAAATTTGCAGTATCTTACTAGTCATTAAACCATCCGTTTATGCAAGAACTTTTACCCTAAGCTATCAAGTTTTATGCATGTAATAGCCCTACAAACACAAAATAGAAATTTGTTGATGAATTGAATTAGAGGAAAATTCGGTGGAATTATTATTGAACTGGGAAAGGCCACTGCATAATACTTTCATTTGTAAATCAACAATGGCAGAACCAACTCATTAGGATCTGGAAGTATTCAGGTCACGTTGCTTTTAGGATCATTTAAGATCCTTTATTTGAGTAGTCTTAGCCTCTGTTAAAAGTGTTTAGTCTCCGCCTGTGTACACTGGAGGGATGCTTAGCAACCATGTGGTTGTAATATTTCTGAAGCTCTTGAGTCACTTTCAGTGAATATCAATTCAAACAGTGCTGGTTTTAAGGCTGATTTACAGTTTTGCATTTAGGGCAAAACTAACACAAGCGTTTCTGGGCTGAAGGAAGTTTTCCCAGTCCTTTCTCTCTCATTTTTCTACCTATCATTCCTCCTATAAATACTGAGGCAAAAGTAAGTACCCATTACACGCCATCTTTTTGTGTTGCACCTGCTCCAGGGTTTGAGAGAACTGCTATTCTATTCTGTATGGAGCATGCTCTGCAATATTTTATCCAGTTCTTCCAGCTGACTCAGTGGAGTCGAGGACTCACCTATTTATGTGTGGTCCTTACTTGAGCACTACCACTTCAGGCTTGGTCACTTTAGCATACAATAAACATAAGGACCTTGGAAAAATAAGTGACCTAATGCTAAAATTTTGTTCAAGTGTGGCTACATAATTGAGGAGTAGGTAATGTATTTTTAGTTACAGATGATGAGATGGAAGAAAAAGTTTTGATGTGGTTATATCAGTTATAACTGTGGGCTAAATACCTCTAGATCTTTATTAAATGTGTGCTAAGAGGAAGGGACTGGAGCAGAAAAGCAAAAGTAGCATGAGATAATGAAAGGGGCACATATTTATCCACATTGCTCACGACCTTAGTGTGATGTTGGACAAATTGCTTCTCTGACCCGAACTTTCACCAATAAAGTGACATTAAGTGATTCAAAGAAGATATTCAGACAGTGTCTTTGAATCTTCATTCCTATGCTCTAGACCAGGCACAGAAGTGGGCTCTGAGTATGTGTTTCATGTGTTACTCATAGTGATTATGATGGCTCATTGATGTAGGTCTAAAGAACAAATGCTCAAAAATAGCTCTCCATGTTGATTCAATAGAGAATTATATGGCTGATGTCCAATAGCTCCTAGTTGAACCTTTGTATACATATGCAGCAAGATTGGTAACTTGCTTTACCTTGTGGAATAATATTTTCAATTACTCTCCATGTAGCTAATGTTAATATAAGGTAAATGATGCTAACTTTCTTCCAAAGTCTTTACTTTTCCAAAAATGTCACTGAATTTTAGTAGTCAGAAGTAAAAAGAGAAATACTTTCTAAAAAATATTAAAACTTTGGGATTAAATAGCAAATAAATGATTAAGTAAAAATGCTTTTACAGAATCACAGTAAGTATAATGTTGAGACACAGGAAGAATTTTAATAAGAACTTGAATGGATGAATCTCTCTTTGTAATGTGGTAACATACGTAGTGCTATTGAAAAATGTGTACAATTCCATTTTTAAAAAGGCCTATTTAGTTTCATGAAATTTATGAAGATATGTGTATGTTCAGTTTTGACATTAGTGCAGAATACTTTTTAGAGCACTTTAAAAGATGATGAGCTGTAGCTATTGAAATATGTTACAGTTGCAACATAACATCCTCTGCTGGAAAGCTGTTGTCTTAAGAGCTCTCACGCTGTGTTGCTAATAACAGGATCTTAAACAGAGCTATTACCTCCGCTCTATAAATCACAATTGTTTTTAATCAAAGAACATTAAAATGTGCTAGTTACCACTGAGGGAATATTCAGTTAAAAATGAGATTATTTGGTTTTAAAAGGAGCAATCTTACACAGATTTAGAATAGACACACAGGTAAATTAAGGAGTCATTGCCCTTTGTAGATAAAGATTTGGATCAAAAATTATATTAGGGAAAGGTTAATTCCATTAGCAAGGGTAAAATAGAATGGAACTACCTTTATAGAAGTAGGAGAATGCACAATCCAACACAAATTATCACTGTCTTTGAGTATGGAAATATACTTCTATGTACTTTACAAAGTTTAGTTCTGTAGCCCAGAAACCTGGGGAAGAAAACAGTATTATCATATTACTAGCTCCATCTCTGGAGAATTATAGGATCTGCTAAACTTTTCAATTAACTGAACTTCTCTTTTAAAATTTCCACATATTACATACAACCCCTGGTACTGGTGATTGTATGTTCATTGTTCATTAATTGTAAAAACACACACAACCAAAAACAGTCTATTGTCAACTCAGAAACTCTTATAAAGGAATCTTAAAATTCAGTAATATTTACATATAAAAATGTTATGCATGTATATGAGATATAGATGTGAGACATTGATTTATTTTAATCTCTAGGCAATTTCTGGTACTTCTTTAAATTTGAAGGTCTCAGGAGTGCAGAATCCTTACACATTTTTAATGCAGTGGTTCCCAGTCTTTCCAAAGTGGAATGAAATTCTATATGGATATATTTATATGTAGGAATATATTTATATGTATGTATATATTTATACATATGTATAAATTAGTACATACTTGTATATATTTCTCTCTCTATATATATACATCATCCTAAAAAGAGCTAATGATTACATCAATAATTTAAAGCACCTGCTTACATATCTCACCAATATTTTAGGCTATGTACAACTTCTAGTTCAGTAGGTAGAATTCCATGCACTTCCTTTGGCTAAAGAAAACACCTAAAAATACAGCATTTGAAACTAATTTTGTAACATATTGAATCTGCTATAATTTTAGGAGTCAAGCATGCCTTTTTTTATTTTTATAAAGAGATTTAAGACCTACCTTACAATTGTAGTTACAACCCATATGAAAACCACTAATGTTTCCACTGATGTAGATATCTACAGATGTAAGGTGCCTGGACTGGTTGCAACCCAGCTTCTAAAGCATCTATGAATTAGATGTGATTATATTAAACAAAATACAAATATGACTCTTCATAAGTACATGAATAAAATCCCAGTATGCAGGCAAGACCCAAAACATTCAGTTGCATCTAATTGCCTTAAGTTAAAAAACATGGGCATGAACTACAAAGACATGCTCACTGAACAGCTATTGCTTAGAGGGCATTTAGGAAAAGACATATGCTCATGTAGCAGCAGTTCAATTCTCAGCATGCTGCCATAATTACATGCTTCAATGTATGTGCTTAATGACAAGAGAAAGCAAGCCCCCACTGCCTCAGAGAACATGTGTCTACTGGCCCAATGATGCACACTTCCCTACATTTTAAATTTTGATTGATTTCAGAAGAAGATGGTATCTTCCAAAAACATGTTCCCATGAACTGAATCCTTATTCATATTTAGTGTACCCTTTATTTACAAAAACAATCCATACTTATTTTTTGTCAGGAGATATTTCAGTGGATTATATGTCTATTAGCATTTAGGGCTATAAGCACTAAATTGATATATGATTATGTAACATTACTTCTTCAGTGGGATCTACAATGAGGAAACCATCAAAGGAAAAGGGTAAAGATTAAATTCTGAGACAAGTGTGTATCACTGGTAGCGCTCCACTTCATTTCCATTGCCCATTTAACATAGCTGAAATTCTTATTATAGAAGTTCAGTATTTTTAAGCCTGGGGGTTTTTCATCTTTTGCTTCATAAATGCTCTTATTAAAGCATCTAAAGTTATTCACTTTTTGTTACTGAGCTGAAATTTATTGTTAAACTCATCAAACTTAGCTTCAAGTCATCTCTCTTTTTTGTCTTCCAAAATTTTCCTAATTTTCATGAAAAACTGTGCATTTTTTTTCACAAGAACAGCTTCACGTCCCCCAACCTAAGTCAGAACCTACTTATACGGTTTATTTATTTATTTTTTATCTATTTATTTATTTTTTGGTTTTTCTCCGGTACCGGGAACCGAACTCACGACCTTGCGCTTGCCAGGCACGCGCTTTGCCGCTGAGCTAAATCCCCAGCCCTACTCATACGGTTTAATATGGTAGGCTTTTTAAAGGTGCTGTATTTATATAGGCCCCAAGTTTTTGAGATTAAAAAGATAAACTTGTTTATACTGAATTTCATGTATATGGCAATAAGGAGAAAAAATATTCTCAAGTTTTAAATCAAAGATTTCTGCTTTTATATATTGATATCTCGGTAGACTGAATTCATGTGGAAGCCCTTTGAATCTCTCCTTGCTGTTCTATGTGGCATGGCTGACATTATATTTGTCCAACATTTGCAAAAATAAAACATTCTTACCAATTAAAACAGGCCAGGACCTGAAGGACTCGCTGCTGAATTCTATGAAACCTTGAAGGATATTATATCACCAATACTCCTCAAGCTCTTCAGTGAAAATTGAATGGGACAGAGTGCTTGTGAACTCATTTATAGAAGCCAGCATTACTCTGATCACAAATCTAGATAAAGACTCGCCGAAAAAAGAAAACATCCAGACAAACCAATCTCCTAAATTAAGTTAGATGCAAATATCCTCAATAAAATATTGTAAATAGAATGCAACACATCATTTAAAACATCAAACATCATGACCAAGTAGGTTCCACCCCAGAGTAGTGAGGACGGTACAATAAATGCAAATCAATAAATGTAATATGCCACCTAAAGAGAAGCCATGACAAAACCACACAGTCATTTCCATAGATGCAGAAAAGGTTTTTTACAAAATCCAACATTCCCTTATAATAAGAAGCCTGAAGAAAATAAGTATAGAAGGACCATACCTGAATTTGATAAACAGTATTTATGACAAGCTAATGGTCAATATCATATTAAATGGGGAAAAACTGAAGGCATTCACTCTAAACACAGGAACAAGACAAGAATCAGACAAAGATGCCTACTACCACCACTATTATTCAATATAGTACTTGAAATATTAGCCAGAACAATCAAACAAGAAAAAGAAATACATCTAGGAAAGGAACAGCTGAAATTGTCAGTAGTTGCTGATGACATGATACTCTACATTGAAGACCCACAGAATTCCACCAAAAAACCTCTCAGAATTAATAACCAGTTTTAGCAATATGGCAAAATACAAAACCCATACACAAAAATCAATAACATTTGTGTAAACCAATAATGAACTAAATGAGAAAGAAATTATGAGAATAATACCATTCACAGTGGATCAAGAAAAATTAAATACCTAGGAATTAACCTAACAAGGAAGTGAAAGACCTCTACAGAGAAAATTATAGTAGTGTGAGAAAGGAAATTGAGGGGAACATCAGAAAATCGAAAGACATTCCCTGCTCCTGGATAGGCAGAATCAGTATTGTCCAAATTGTCATACTTCACAGTCCCAATTAATGTATCAATGGCATTCTTCACAGCTCTAGAGAAAAAATTCCTAAAATTCATATGTAACCAGAAGTGACCATAAGAGCCAAAGAAATTTCAGGTAGCAAGAGCAGAGCAGGAGGCATCACAACACCTGACTTCATTCTATCTACAAAGCAACAGTGAAAAAAACGGTATGGTACTGACCCAGAAACAGATGTGGATGAATGCAGTGGAGTAGAAGATACAGAAACATCCCCAGACACATTTAGCTATTTGATCTTTGACAAAGGTACCAAAAGCATATGTTGGAGCAAAGATGTCTTAGTCAACAAATGGTACTGGGAAAACAATATCTGTGTGCAAAAGATTGAAGTTGAACCAATCTCTCTCTCTATCTGCTAATCTAAAATCAAGATGGATCAAAGATCTTAACATTTAAGCACAAATATTGGGCCTCTTGGAGAATAAAGCAGATAAAACACTTGAAATTATAGGTATAGGCAAAGACTTTCTAATCAGAACTTTAAAAAATAACAGTAAGTATCAACAATTGGGATTTCATTAAGCTAAAAATCTTCTACACAGCAAAGAAATCAGTTAATAGAATGAAGAGAAAACCTCCAGAATGTGAAAAAATTACTAGTTGTTCCTCAGACAGGGACTAATATTTAGAACACAGAAAGAATTAAAAAAATTAGAGGACTGAAAATAAAAGATCCAATCAAGAAATGGGCAAGTGAGAGGCTAGGGATTTAGCTCAGTGGCACAGAGCCTGCCTGGCAAGTGCAAGACCATGA
>NW_004955407.1:6200899-6231311 GCF_000276665.1 Chinchilla lanigera
AACCCTCCTATATTGTTGGTGGGAATGTAAACTAGCATAATATTATGGAAATCAATTTGATATTTCTCAAAAACTAATATAAGAAATTCCATGAGACCAAGCTATTTCCCTTCTAGGTATCTTCCCCCCCAAAATTAAAGACATCATGCTACAAGGCATGTGCATACTAGTATTTATAGAAGCATAATGCCTAAATTCTGGAAGCAGTCTACATGCCCAACAGACAAATGAATAAAGAAAATGTGTAATCTATGCGTAGTGGAATTGTAGTCAGCTTTAACGAAGCTTAAATTCTAGACATTTGTATGAAAATAGATGCACCTGAAAAATGTAATGCTGAGTGAAATAAATCAGATACATGAGCTTCAATACAGCATGGTATTTCTCATTTGAGTAAGGCAAAGTATAAACAAGAAGCACAATAAAGAATGGATAGAAGAAAACAAGGGATTAGTTCTCTTGAAAATGGTAAAGGTCCGGGAGACTGAGGTTGAGAGGGCAGCAGGAGGGGAAGAGGAAGTAAGAAGAATTAAGATGTGCCTTATACAGGAATCTAATAATCTTAATGAATACAAACATTATGTCTCATAAACATGAGCTGAGGATAATAATAATAAGAACAAAAATGGCAAAAGGGGATTTAGAGCCAGAGGGAGGAAGATGGGTGGGAAAGGGTTTGAGAAAGGAAAGAAGATAATCATTACATTTAGCTACTCTCCCAGAAGGAAGTAAACTTCATGTAGCATAAACTAACAAAATAAAACAATGGAAAACAATGTAATGACAAGAATAGTTAGAATTTATTGAATTATGAATGCCACTTATGAATGACAAAATATTTCACAAATTATGTCTTCTACTAAAAAAAAATAAGTAAATTTACTGAAGTGTTGTCTAAAAGGATATAAAGCAAAATGTGAGGAAGTATCTTTCCAGTTAAAGAAATGTAAGATTTGTAGATTTCTTTTGGACACTGAAAAGATCAGTCAATGTTTTGAGACATATGAAAAAACTAACAAAATCTCATTCACATTCTTACATTTCAGGATCAAAAAACCACAAAACTTCACATTAGAAATGGTCTTGGACCATCATTTTTAGTTCATCACCCATTTGCAAAGGGGATTGTTATCGTTTCCCTCTAAAATGGTCCAAGTCGCAGGTGTTTCAACAGTGCCTGGATCTGGGGGCGCTGTGTACTCATTTGTGGGTGGATTCAGGTTAGTCACTGAACGTGCTGTTAGGAAGTGAGCTCTACCTGGAGGTGCATCACTGCGGGCATGACCTTTAAAAGGGTGTTCTTTTCTCTAGCTCCTGCCTTTGCCCTCTGCTTCCTGAATGCCATGTCTTGAACAGCTTGCCTTAGTCTTGATATTCTGTCATGCCATTTCTGCCTTTCAGCTGGCTTACCATGAACTGAATTCTCAGAAACTATGACTCAAAATGAACCTCTTCTCCTTTATTGCAGGTGTCACATACTTCATTCCACCAACTAGAAAAATGTCTAAAACAACCCTCCTAACCATATTAAAATAATGACCATCTGGCTTCAACAGCCTTACTGTGTACAGTTTCATTATTTCCAATTCTGTGTTTCTATTGCAAAGGGTCAGCAACCCATAGTCCTGGTACCAAATTCTGCATTGCCTCCTATTCTTCTATGCAAGCTGAAGATGAATCCAACATCTTTAAATTGTTGAAAAAAAAAAAAGGAGTCTTGTATTTCATCACACATTATGGTTTAGGAAAGATTCTGTAGTGCCTGAAGTGTATTGGGTCCCATTATGTTTATTATGTGCATGTGGGCTATATTTGTAACAACAGCAAAGAGTAGTTCCAAGAGAAGGTATGACCCACAAAATGCATTTGCTTTTCCTTTGATCAAACAACAAATACATTCAGACTCCTCTGTCTCTCTCAATCAGGAATCAGGGATTATCTTGATTTTACCTTTTTGATTTTTTATAGAGATAATTATGGATCCATATGCAGTTGTAAGACATTATGATGAATATCACATCCATTCTCCTCATTTCCCCATATGACAATATTTTACAAAACTAGGAGTATAATGCGAGAGCAAGATACTGTGGAGACACCGTCCATCAGTCTACCTCAGATTTCCAGGTTTACTTACTCTCATCGTACGTGGCTACATGTAGTGGGCAAGAAAGATACAAGTTTTATTAGTAGATATTTGTGTATTTCCTACCAGGATGAAGATAACATATTTTCCTCTTTAATTCTTAAATCTTTTCATCGCTTTATTCATTCTCGTATAGCATGGTTTGAAGATTTCTCTCTTCTGTTAACTTTTGACAGTTTTGCAGTTACTCATATACCCATTGACATGTCTATTTCTACTCCTACTTATTGTACCTCAACAAGAATTTGAAATCCTCAAAAATTTAAAAGTTTTTGTCAATAAAGTGTCAAGCAGGATAGGAAATATATAACTCTGGCAACTTCAAAAAGTAGTATGATTTTTTTTTAGGGATGAAAATTATGATATGAGCACAATTGATAAAAGCAATGGACTACTTGAAATGTAAAAGCTGATAAAAATCTGCATCCAAAGCAATAAAAGGCAGAATATAAGAATCTAAGCAATAGACATCAGTAATAAAATAAAGGAATAAGATGTTTAAACCCAGAATTCAGAAGAAAGAATATTGACACAGTAAATAGAGAAAGAAACAGAACTGAAAGGGGGTTGGGGGAGACACACCACAGAGAAAGGAAAGGAAGGGAAAGGAAGGGAAAAGAAAGGAAAGGAAGGGAAGGGAAGAAAATAGGGAAAGTAGAAAAAGAAGAAAGGAATGAAGGATGAATGAAATAAGAAGGGAAGATAGGCAGGTAGGCAGGCAGGCAGGAAGGGTCTTGTGTTAATTGATATCAAGAACAGATAACATGGATGCAAGGTAATAAATATTATCTTCAAATAATAAAATAGGGCAAGTAAAACATAATCTTATATTTTATAAGATGCAATTCGCTTGTGTTGAATAAAAGCATGTATCTACATGGAAAATGTCTTCATTAATAATATTACATGCCAAATAATGATAAAAAGACTGAATCCTAGGCATATGCTGTAACATTCTTCATCCCCTGGACAAAAATAGAACTCTAAAAAGGTTTAATTATGAAACGTAAAATAACTGAACTGCTTTGTATTGTTCCTATGCTATTTTGTAAATGGATGTATGTTTATTACTATGTGTTTCCTACAACAACCATTGAGAATCATCAATGAATATTCAATTCGTCACTCATGTATAGCTTTATTTATTTTCTTTAGAAACCGCTTTGAAGACACCAAAGTATAGTACAGCAACCATTGATAATAATCTACCACTTTTGTCTGTAGCTCACTATTATTTGTCTGTTTTCCTGAGAAACTATCTTGTAGATAACAATATGTAAAACAACAACCATTGATAATTTCCTACCACTTTGTCTGTAATTCAGTAAGCCTCCCTATTACTATGTTATCCCTCTTTTACTCTTTAAAATAAAAAAAAAAATAACTGAACTGGAAAACCATTTAGGGTAAAGAGAAAAATTTAAGAAAAAGATGATGTGACCTGATAATTTTGACTCATTTCAGCAATTTAATTATGAAAATATAATCCATGTACATTTTCTGGGAAAAAATCCTAGATGTGTCCTCTAAGTGATCAATAATTAAAAAAAAAAGAAAATCCAAAATAAAAATATGAAGTGATGAAAGGTCTATGTAAGCTATAACCATATTCCTTTGGTTTTTGTAATTAATTACATTTAGTTTGATGAATCACATTACTAGTTGGAATCTTTGTATCATCTTATGACTCCATCTTAACAGACAAATCTTCTACAAGATGAAAATATGTTCTAATTTTTTAGCATTTCATTTATTTTACCTTATCTACAATTTTCGTTAAAAAGAGATTTACACCCCCTAGTATTTTTTTTCAATTTGTCATTCACCTCATCAATTAAATTAACTTAAAATTAATTTAAAACTTGAAAAATGTACGAGTTTGAAATACTTGTACACTTAAGGAAATCTTGCAAAAATAATAGGCTTTTCAGATGCTTCTCTCCCTGTTTTCACTAACAGATAAACCTTAAAATATTTGGTTCATCATTAAGATCAGGAAACTAATATTCATACTTAAGAACTATTGACTAAAATGTCCATATGACTTCTCGAGTCAGACCAATAATGTGCCATTTTTTCCAAAGGTGAATTCCAAAGTCCACAATATATGTGGTTATTTAATTTTTTTCTTTTTAATCTGTTCTAGGTAGTAATTATTGTAACAGTTTCTTTCTCAGTCTTCTTTGTGTGCGTATTTGTGCATGTGTGTATGAATATATGTGTACATGTTACTCATTCATGACCTTAACAATTTGAAGAATATTGGTTTTGTGTTGTTCTTATACCTAAAAGGTAGGTCTGTGAGATGAACCAGAATGAACATAGGAAAACAGACACCTTAGTTTGAAAAATACGAATATGAGATCCATCTAGTGGACAAAATATTGTATCACACAATAATCAAATGTTACTTTTTGTACATATATATGTAGACATATAATTTAAAATGTGTCAATAAAATGTCTTCTTCTTTAAATTTTTTCCCAAAATAAAATTATTGCAACTTGACATTTATTTTAGCTGTCTTATAGAGCCAAAGTTATGCACATAAAATTCTCATTTGTTCTAAAATATTAACCTGTAAGTGTGGGAGAAGTTGTGTTAAAAGTATGTTATATGCATCTGTGAAAATACAGTGAAAGCCATTATTCTGTATAATCAAGAATCAAAAAGTAATCTCAACTTTTATGCAAAATTAAATCCAATATTTATCTCTGTGTGTTGCTAATGTCTTCCCGGGCATGTATATTCATAGTGTTGGATATGAAACTGACCAACGGTCCGGGAAGGTTACAGGCAGATTGATAACTGTGCGTCATTCTGCTGCAAATGGTCTCTTGCCAGCTGACCAGGGGCAAATGATGAAGGGAGACCACAAGAGTAATCCAACTGGCTTTAATTCTTGATAGCTAGCCTTTTGGATAAAATACAGCCTATTAATAAATTTGTTTCATCAGTGATTCGAATTCTTCTGTTAAAGGTGGCAAGTACAGTTTCCTAAGTGTGGAGACTGTTTGCGAGCAGTGGGATGTTTCATTCTTCTGAATGGGATACCTGTTAGTAGACGAGCGCTTGTCAAAGGGAGGGAACAGTATTTTCAAGAGCACTGGAGTTAATTTAACATTCAAAAGTACTGACGAGACACAGTACCTGAACTATGGATTAAGGGAAAAGAATAATGAAGTACAGACAAAAGGGGCAAATGGGATTGGAAGTCATTCAAGTCTAAATCAGAGGAGAAGAAAATGAATTTTATGTGCAGATAAAATTTCCCCTTCAGCTAAACTACGATCTGTACCTTCTGGTTTCATTTACATCTATATTTACCAAAAGTAGTTTTCTATCATGAAAAACAATTTTTCCCATTTCATTGAAATCTTTCAAATGTAAACTGTTATATACTTGTAGGCTTTTCTAAAATGCACAGCTGGAAAAACAAGGATATTTAAACCCTCAAATTGTTTGGGTCTATTTCAAGGTTTTGTTCTTGGCGTTCTTATGCATGGGCCAAAAAGTTGCCCTTGGCCTTTAAACTGAGGAATGATAATTTAAAACTTTCAAATACCTAAATGTTTCATTGTGTATATTAAATATAAGTTTTATCTATTTGAAAATATTTATATACATTGATGAGTATTAATAATATTAGTTTCTTTCCTATGAAAAAAAAAATTTGTTCTAAACCTATATACTCCTTGTAGTCACATCTTTAGAATTATATTTCTGTCTAAAATTTGATGCCTCTTTCAGGTTAAGACTCCTCCATATAGTAAAATAAAAGAATGTATTAGTATATTGAAAGTGCTGTATGCAAAAGAATGCTTATGCACAAAAATACTTATAGCAATACTTTTTAAAATGAGATTTTCCTTTGTGGAAATGCAAATCAAACCTGGCAGTTGATATTTGGCAATAGGAGAACACAAACAGAATTGCTTTTATAAACTGTGATGAGCAATGGAATCCAGATCAACCCATGGCACTAGATAAGAGGTCAGTTGAAGAAAGAATTACTAACAATTATGTTTTCTGATTTCCTAAAAGAAGACCAAAAACTTGTGACTGTTTTTGTGAATGTTAATCATAATTGCAGTAACACTGGATTAAGAAATGCCTCATAGATTAGTAAAACACACTTTTAGGTGTATCTAGGGGAAATTTCTAGACACAGCTGACATGACAGCCAGCAGACTGTTAGCGGTAACTCTCATCCTGATCGTGAGAGGCACAATTGGTTTGCAGCCTGGATGCAATGAACGAGGAAGAAAGAAGTCAATCTGGTCAACCTGCATTTAAAATGTTTTTATTAGTATATGTTTGCAGTACCTAATGATCACATACACTGTGGGGAAATGGTGAGTGTACGTAACACACATCAATTCTCTTTTGTTCCCCTTCTCCATTCTCCTTGATGGGGTGCTTCTTTTGCTACTGCCATTGCCTGGGACATTTGATTTTAGTTTCTTCAGCCTTTTAATGCAGACTTGTACTAGTGGTTCTTTAGGGAGCACCTGGGCCTTCAGTCTTGGACTCGTACGGCATCCTTAATCCCTGTTGGTCTCCGACAGTACCCAGCTTCTTGGACTGAGCATCTACTGAATCCTCTGGCTGTCCAGAATGCAGACGGCCATGGTGGACTCTTTTAGCTTTGATATTACCACTTTATCTAAGAAATTCCCTCATAAAGTTATATCTACACATGTATATAACTTACATATGCGTGCACTTTTTCTATTGATTCTGTTCCTCTAGTAAGCCCTGGTCAGTACAGGGCTACAGTCTCATGTATGTCCATCTACATAGCTGCTTCTTAGTTTGACTCCTGAAAGTACCATGGACAAAAGAAATTGGTTTCCTCGGATTCAGGATGTATGTGTATCTTTAATTGTTACCCTCTCTTGTCCCATCTTAGTGCAGAGCTCTAACTTCTATAATGCGTATGAAATTAATGTGTGGAAATTAGCCTGTTGTGAATTCACTGCTACTAAAATTGTTATATTTAATGGTAAATAAGTACTATATGGTCATTTTCTGGAAACATGGTAGATCCAGGAAGCAACAGGTGAACTAAAATGAAAAGATAGGAAAAGTTAGTGACATGATTGAAGAGAAGTGATGTCCAATAAATAACGTACTTCAAATCTGGTCTACAAGTAGTCTTGATATAAATGCGTAGCCTTGTAGCTTACCTCTAGTGTTGGCCTCATGTCTCAATTATGATGTGGGACAGGATAGTAGTGCAAAGATGCTACCTATCCTTGTTTTTCCCTTTCATACCTAGACTTATTCTTTCCCTTCCCCTAATTCAGCATAGTCTTTGCTCTGTTCCTAATATAGAAGCAGAAAGCATCAGAAAACAAAAGCAATGAGCACAATAATCACAAAAGCAATAAAAACAATAATAATTTTTAAAAGAAAAATATTATCATGAATTTCATTGTGGCTTTGGATTTCAGATACTTAAGGCCTCAAGGGTATGACAAGGATTTGAGATACAGGCAAAAATACTTAAAAGGAAAATTGCTTTCCACACCAACCCTTAAAACTGGAAAGAAGAGCGATGGAGAAGATATGAGGACAAGGAGTGGGAGAGGAGTGTGGGGACTAAAGAGAGGAAGACTGTGAGCCTCATGTGTTTGGTGAGAGTCCTGGGACGTTGACCGTTGGGCCTAGAAGCCACAGACATCATTACGGTAATGTTTGTGGCCCAAACGTATCACGGAAGCA
Source organism: Chinchilla lanigera (assembly GCF_000276665.1). Lineage (NCBI taxonomy): Eukaryota > Metazoa > Chordata > Mammalia > Rodentia > Chinchillidae > Chinchilla > Chinchilla lanigera. The sequence goes on from NW_004955407.1 coordinate 6,208,773, forward strand.
ACATCTTAATAGCAAATAACCAGCTCATTTGAAGAAGTCACAAGAGTGGTAATTTCAGTGCTGAGCTGAGTGGACTTATTAATGAGGAGTACAGAGAACAATGCACGCAAGGAGGGTCAAAAATATGGTTGTTTACTCATAAAGACGTGGAATTATTTAGTTCTCCTGCAATTTAAACCCAGCCCCAGGAAAAGGAGGACACTTAAACTGACATAATACAATTTTTCTGCTATATGAAAAAATAAGAGCTCACATAAAGTTAATCTGTGTCAGGAAAAAGTAAAGTATGTCTCCTGAACACCATGTTCTTATATACTTATAATGCTTTGTATCTGCCATTAATACCAAGTGGCAAATACTTTCCACTAAGGAGCATCTTCATACTACCAGAAAAGGTGGTAATTGTTGAGAAAATTTGAAAGTTCAATAAGGACATGCTGGAAGACAATAGATGAGGTGCATGCAGAACAAAGGTGAGAAGATGCAAAGTTATAAAACCATGAAAGAAAACGGTGCATTTGGGTAAGAGTACCTAAGGCTGTGCAAACAGAGAGCCAGGAAAATTGGGAAGACACACGACTTCAATGCTAAAACTAAGAAATTTTACTTTTGCCTTACAGTTGACAAGGATCCATTAAAATATTTTAAACAAAGGTGTTCATGAGCAAGTCTAAATGTTATAGTGTAAGTCTGGGCAAAGCAAAGTGTGTAGATTTATTTGGAAAGTGTAGCAATACAGGCAAACACACCAGTTAGGACACTGATGAGAAATGGTTAGGGCGTAAAGCATAAGGGAGGGAATAGAAAGAAGATTGAGATTTACTTGGCAAGTAGAATGGATGGGATTCTGCCCATTAGACTTTGGATGTGAAGGAGAGGTTGATGATAGCTCCCACTTTCTGCATGGAATGTTAGTATCATTAATCAAGGAAGATAAAGACGTTGGGAGGAGATATGTCAAGATAACCAGCTGACTATGGGAGGAGGTGGACCCTGAGGGGATTTCTGGACTAGAAGTAGATTAGGGAAATTCTACAGCCTAAAAACTTGCTTTGGGTAAAATTATTTAGACTTTCAATATTTTTAGACATTCCCATGCTTGGCCTTTTCCTTTGTCATCTTTTTTCCTCATCCTTACATCAAGCAATAAAGTAGGATAGTTTCAGTGTTGCTCAGGTTTCACTTCATCTGACATTCTGAGTTTCCCTTGGTCTCAGTCTGCCTTTTAGTGCCCTGTCCGTCTACATGCTTAATCTGGGATTCTTGAAAAAATGATTCCTGACTCTTGTTTTAGGATGATTTAAAATAAACTTGTCCTGGTTCATGGTAGGAAATAAGCCATAAGCCATTGTAACAAAACAGGAAAATTATAGACTAGGAGGCAATGTATTTCCACACACCTTGCCAATAGTGCAGTCGGTAGGTATGCATCAAGATAGCTATTATCAATTAACTAAGATATGCTCATTATTCTAAATTTTATAATAATGGATAATACAGACACAGTTATTTCTTTATTCCAGGGCAGTGATGAACCTTTTAGAGACAACTGCCCCAGTTCTAACCCCAAATCCACTTATTTATTACAAAGTGCCAACACTGCAATTAAACCTGAATACTGAGGTTTCAGTTTAAAAAAAGACAACTTATACATTAACATGTTTGGTCTTAAAAGACAAGCAAGTAACATGTCTGCCATAGGTACACCACCACCGTTCTATTCTCAGCTTGTGAGTTTACACATATTTACTACTTTAATCTTTGCTTCAGCCCAATAAAGTGCTATTATCTTCATTCTACCAATGAAGAAACAGAAAATTAAACTGATCGATACAGCTATTTGGATTCAAATCCAAGAAATATATCCCCAGTGTCCTGATACTCAATGTGCAATATTAATTTGTTTAGTTTCCTATTGCTGCTATTTAAAGAACTGCCAAAAACTTAGTGGCTAAAAACAAAATAAATTTATTATTTTATAGTTTTTGAAGTCAGGAACCTGAGAAGTTCCTTTGGGCCTAGAAGCAGGGACGCATTCATTCTGGAGGCTTTGCCTTTTTTTCAGCCCTCTGTGATGAATGCAATTATTAAGTAATTCAAACATATACTAATAAAAATAAAATTAAAAATAAGAGAAATAAGCCAGAAAAAAAGGAAACAATGGTAACGGTGAGATGCGATACCCCAGGTTGTTTAAGTTCTGTGATATGCCCAGGTATTCAAAGAGCACAAGAAATTTCAGTCAGCAACCAGAACACAGGGCTAACTTGCTCTATTATTCATCCAAATGCAGTTAACATAACCACATTATTAGTAGATGCTTTGGATTGTTTAGCTATTTATTTATTTTACACTGTATTGATTTTCAACAAAAATTAATTTGTTGAATCTGCCTTGATGCTGGATCAACATTACAAGTTCTTTTGACAGTAATACAGTCTCAGGCAGTGTGAAGGAAAGTCTCAAATAAGTACAGCTTGCAATTCTCCATGTTTCATCCTGGAATTCTCACACTCAATTCAAGATCAAAAAGACATGACCTGAATCGCTCTATCTTCTTTACAGGTGATGCCAATTATAAGCATCTAGTTGAGAAATTCTTGGCAGAAGACAAAGGTCATGGCTTCCATGGCCTTTGTTTTATAAAAGATAACATGAAGATGCCATTTGCTCTAACAAATTCCTCATAATCTCACATTCCCAGATAAAACACAGCATATTTAAATAAAGTTGCTAACTCTTAGGTATTTTGCTAAGCTCTGTTTTAAATATTGTCTGTATTTAGGAATAGTTAGAGAGCAATCAAGTGCTAGGTTCTATGTATTTATGTTCTTCTATGTATTTTTAAGTATTTAACACTACTGAGGTGTAATTCATAGTCCACCTATTTAAAGGGCATAGCCTAGCAACTTTAACATATTCACAGAGTTGTGTATTTATTACCACTATTCAATTTTAGAACATTTTATCATCCCCCAAAATTATGTCCATTAGCACTTCCAATTTCCCCGGCCCTATGACACCTCTAGGCTACTCTCTCTCTCTGAACGTTTTGTATGAAAGCAATCATACCACAGACAGTCTTCTGTGATTGACTCCTTTCATCTAGTGCAGTGTTTCTTAGGTTCATCCATGTTACACTGTGCATCAGAATTTAATTTCCGCTAAAGAACATCTGCAAGTGTCTCAGGTTACCTACTTCCCTGAAAATATGTAACTGACACCATAAGTGAGTGGGCCCTAAAGTTGCTATTAACAAAATGAAAAGATGGCTGGGCATGGTGGCCCATGCTTATAATCTCAGAACTCGGGAGCCTGAGGCAGGAGGATCACTGTGAGCTTGAGGCCAGCTTGGGCTACATAGTGAAACCCGTCTCAAGAAAACAAAACAAAACAAAAAACCAAAAAAAGAAAAGATGTAAACTCGTGCACTCTAATTTTGTTCACAAACTACTCAGAAAATGAACAAATATAAATGAATTTTCAAATTCTGTTTAACCAGTTGGACAGAGAATGTGTATCTTTTTAGTCATTCAGGAACATATTCTTCAAATATTCACTAAATGCCTACTATATACTAGACAACATGAAGGTAGTAAAGAAAAAAATGTGTGTTTTTGAGACAGGATCTTACTTTCTACTTCAGGCTGGCCTTGAACTCACAGAGATCCTCCTGCCTCAGCCTCACAAGCGCTGGGGTTATAGGTATGTGCCACCATGCCCGGCAGTAGTAAAGACATTTTAATAGCTCCCAAAGAACTCCCCTAAAGAGTACAATTTTTATCCTATTAATTCAATTATTGATAGTACCTCTGAGCAGAGGATTTTACAAATGTGTTCTACGTAACATCCCTGCTGTTCCAATTCAGACAGCAAGACTGCAGACGCCACCTCCGCCTGAGGAGATACTTCAAGATTTTGGGGCCAAGTAATTGAAAATGATAAATGTTGTAATATTTAAGAGCATGGACCTGTTAAAACCATTTATATACTTTTCCCTAACAAAATTCTGGACCAAAATAAACTGAAATCCTTTATTCTCCTTACCTATAATTAATTCTTCAATATGCTGTTGTCAGTTTTTCCTGATTTATTTAGAGGAAAGAAATGTGTTTCTTCACATGATTGTGCACGTTCTTTGATAGCACTGGTTTCACATTAGCTGAGGCATCGCAGCTGGAACTTCGCCCTACTTTAAAAGGAGACTGGAATTACTTTATTTAATACTGAAACAAAGATACCCAGTTACTGTCACCTTGGCAAATACTCCTGGAATGGCATGAAAAGATAAAATACAGCATACAAATGTGGATTTGAGGAGATATGTGTGGTGACAACAAATGCATATGCTGTCTGATTCTTTTACCCTTTTCTACAGGCTGTTTAATGATAGTTTTACTAATCTTTAGGGGCTTAGGAGGGAATGTGGTGTGGCCACAGGTTTCTGGATTGTCCTACATCCCAGAAGTTGCCTTTACTCTGCTATCCTCATTTAGCATTACCCAGGAGGAATTTCAAAGTTTTGCTCATTTCTTTTTTGGCTCATTGCAGAACTTTATAAGGAACAGCAAACTTTGCAAGCCTAGGAGCCCGGCCCACAGACAAGGTCGCCTCTAGGCGGGGTGTGGTGCGCAGTGCTTAAGCCTTTATAGTCCACAAGTGGACTGGCCAACACCGCGAGGTGAGGAACAAGGGTAGGTGGCTAAGGCTGATGCTTTTCCCAGAATGGCATCTCGTCAAACTCCCCTCATCTGTAGACAGATGGTGGAAGCCCAGAGGGAGAGTTTCAGGAAAAGGCTCACACGCTGAAAAGAAATCTGGTAAATATGTGTCTGAGTCTTCTACAAAATCAATTAGAATAGCTGCTTATATTTTTATTAAAACCAACTAATTGGGCATTTCTTGAGTGATTTAAAAATGAAATCAAAGATAACTACAAAATTTGTGCACTGACACAGAATACTGAAGAAATGAGTAGCTTTCCAAGAGAGCTACATGAGGGTTTTCTTTATGGTAATACAGAATCTTAGGTCACTATAGTTTGCTCTATCAAAACTGTAATGCCTGATTGATACATTTTGAGGATGGGAGTACTGGGGACTGGCCCAGGGGTCCACACTGAGTGGCAGCCCCAGGGTTTACATATTTATTTAAATTTATTTCTTCATTTTATTTACTTATTTAGAGACAGTCTAGCTAAATTGGTCAGTTGGCTGGGCTCGAGACTGCAATCCACTTCAGCTTCCCAGATTGCTAGATTAGAAGCAAGTGCCACCATGCTCAGTTCAAAGTATTCTCTTAAAAGAGCCAAAATATTAACTCTTGGGTGACTTTGAGGGTAAAAGTAGAAATGTATCATGAAATATCATTAATGATAGCCACCATTTGCAGAATTTATCCAATACACCAAGTACTGGGAAAAGTTCAGTATTTAACCACTGACCTATTATTGACCCTTTTGATTCAGCCATTGACACAGCCCACATTCTGCAATCCGTTCTCTGTGTAAGACAGTAAAAACTGAGCTGGCTAAGGAAAAAATAAAACGCCTGGATGAAAATTGTAGTTCTGAAATTAGATACTACATTCCATTTATCTCTGATGACACATGCATGGGGCAGACAATGACCAGGACGCACATTTGTAAGCACAGATCTTGAGGTCTCAAGAAGTTGATTGTGAGTGATTCTCCGAGGATACCCAACTGGCTGGCTGAGCCTTGGGATCTTGCACTCAGTGTACTAGATCAAGAGTCATTTCGATGGCCTTGGAAACCTTAAAGCTTGTTATGTGAGGGAACGATGTGATTCAGATTTTAAAATGATAAACAGGAGTCCTTTACTATTGTTAAACCTGAGGAAAAGTCAGGATCTAAAGTGTGTAAGCCTTGTTTAAGTATTGACAGTCAAATCCTAATATGTACTAATTTCATGCTGGGCTGTATAGAGTATGAGTCAGAAACAAATAGTTTCACAACTGGTGGCAAGCAAAGATGTAATTCCTTAATAAACCAATAAAGAATCTTCCCCTAAAATCCTCTTATTTTTCAAATAAAATTCAAGTAGATTGAAAATCCACTTGATATTTATACGTTTTTAGATAAAATTGAAAAAATACAAATGATCTTTTTATTGTTCACTTTTTTCAGTGAGTGACCTCTAAAATTAAAAACATATGGATGCCTGAATATTTTTAATTTCTTCTGGATTTTTTGACATTAGTCTTTTAATGATAGTTTCAATGTTGAAAAATATTTTTTCAAAATTTTGTTAATTTAAAAATCATTATCATATAATTCACTAAATTATAAAAATGTATTGCAGTCAAAAATGGAAAAACTACCCATATTTCATGGAAAACAGAATAACTTGGAAAATAATATACACAAACCCTACATTTTTAGTAAAATTGAGTCCATGTGCAATACTGTTTTCCAAAATATGGAAACCGAACCAACTTTTCTGGATATAAATTAAATGCAGAAGAGGAAAATAGTTCCTATTTTGCTCCATTTCTCTTTATGGTTTTTATAAAACTAATTTTAAAGTCTTTTTATTTTATTGTAATTGCTTACTGACATTAAATAGAAGCACATTTATGCTTTGAGTGTTGTTGATAGTTTTAAAATAACCCTTATATAAAACATATTAATATAATCGATTTTTGGAAACCATTCTTTTGGAGTCTGGCATTAAACTTGCTATTGAAGTATGTATCTTTCCTTCAGTAAAATAGAATCATGCAATATAAGTATTAAAACTTAGTCAGGAATGGTTATGCCATACCTTGGTAACAAACAAACCCAAACTAAGACATAACGAAGCATTTTACTCACACTTCATGCAGCACAGGCCATCGTGATCCATCTTGATGCCTCCTTCCGTTCACCACAAATGAGAGTAGGGCAGGAAGGAGGAGGCACTGCAGTCTTACATGGGGTAGGAGTATGTCATTGCCAAGAGGTCACATTACTATGTCATTCTCCTGCCTAATCTGGATCTGGTAAGTAGATAGCCAGAATGCTTAAAAGTAGCCCTAGTGACTTCCATAAGAAGAATGTTTGAGATCAAGGTCTACTCATGTAAAGATGGAGATTCTTATTCCTAGAAAAAAGAAAAGGCCTGCTCAAAACCAGACTGTAAATCAATTAAAAATAGTGCTCACAACTAAAACTTCTTTTATTCATTCTAAAGGTTTGCATTAAGGCAGGCATGGTGATGTAAGCTTGTAATCTCAGCATTCTCTGTGGCAGAGGCAAGAGGATTGCAAGTTCGAGGCCAGCCTTAGCAATTTACTGAGAACCTGTGTCCAAAGGCTTTGCGTTCCACCCCCAATACTCGAAAAAAATCCATTTATCTACCTATCTATCCATCTATCTATCTACCTATCAATCTATCTTCTATCTATATCTATCTATCATCTATCTTCTATCTATCTATCTCTATCTATTTATCTATTTATCCATCCATCTATCTATCATCTATGTATCTATCTAACAATCTTTGGAACTATATAATAGTGCCTATATGCCAGTTCTGAGTTAGGATCTCCTAAGTAAAGATACTAAGAGTTTCATAGGGAGTTGGACATTATAGACATTTTATCTAGTGAGAAAAGATGGGATGGGAACATGAGAAGCAGTAGCACCTGTTTCTGACTTTCTGAAGCAATTTGCAATTAAAAGTTGACTTCTGAATTTTATCTTGGAGGAAATACAAAGATTTGGAAGAAAAGCACATGAGGAAAAGAGTATTTGGATGAGCAGAAGAAAAGCAGAAGAGAAGCATGAACTAACAGTGTGTTTCTCTTTAGCTACACATAGTTTAGTGTAGATGTATCATAAGGTATGAATGAGGGTCTGGTTGGCTTAAAAATAAAAAGAACCCTGATATGAGGGAATTACTAAGGAATTTGAATGTACTCAATGATTTATTAGTAGGGAGGGGTCTTTGGACTTCTAATCCAGCATTATTTCAAAACTCCAGTATGTAAATTAATGACTCAGTTCTTCCTAAGGCTCTTCCAGGGACTGTGTTCTGTGTTATTTGCCTGTGCTGGGGACAGGCGAGGTGGAGCTGCATCCATCTTCTGTGACTAGATCTTTTGGTGTTTCAAAGCCTAAAAGAATTAGAAAGTGATTCACAAGATCAACAGTGAATATCCACATTAACTCCCCAAACAGGATTCAGCAGAGTAGGAGTGGGCACCCTTGAAAATATATTTGAAGGTTTTCAGGCTCTGCTACATTCCAGTGTAAGAGGAAAGTTGCCCATACACTCAATACGTATCTCAGAGGCTGCTCAAAGTTGAAGCCCTGCTTGATGACCAAAGGCAAGTAGGGCTCAATTTCCCTCAAGAGGGCCTTAACCCCGCATGATTAAAGCATTTAGCAGTACTTTCAAAGGGGGCGTCTTCATTATTTCACCTTGTATCTACTCAGAATCAATGTTGAGAATGTAACACTGATTTCTATGAAGGAAAATGTTACAATCAGAGGAGCAGGAAGATTGTTTTAAAGAATAGCCTTAATGAATCTGAATCTTCATAGAGATTGATATTCAGAAAAATACTGATCATGTTTTTATCTTTTTTGAGACTTAAAATTTTCTTATGGTAGACAGTTTCATGTATTAGATGATAAACTACAAACTAACAAGCATAATTACATCCTTAAAAAACCAAACCAAACCAACAAACAAAGACCTTTTGCAACAGCCAAAAAACCATGAAGTACAACAAACGTTAACGCTGACCAGATGCAAAGCATGTTACTTGGAAACTTGCATCACAGAGGTTGCCCAGCAGCTTGAGATCCCAAACTGCCCTTGTAAAGAAACTGAGATTGGTGACCACAGCTTTAGAAAATATAGACAAAGAAATCTTCTTAGAAAATAAAAATGTATCATACATAGGTCTAGACAATTTAACATTTGTTCACTGTTTAAGAAACTTGCATGTAATCTAAAGACCTGGTTTTTATTCAGTTAAAGACCAAAATTCTTACTGATTACGACAATTATTTTCTGACTTTCTGGTCTGAAACTCTTACTATATGGACTTCTAGCATTCAAGTTAGTGCTATGCTTAAGTAGGTTTTATTGATCTTAAGCCTAAATTCATAATCCTATACTGTAGCATGTTTGATATTAATCTTCCCTGTGATTTCACATTGGGAATAACTGTATTCTACAGATAGTAATAACATACCATGGATCATAAAGAGTGACATTATCTTTTCACCAAGTTATTTCTGCAGTCCTTGTGTTTCATGGCGGCCCATCCTGTCCTCAGATCTCAGCTCACACTAGCAGCAGAGAGAAATGTTCTGAAAGGTAAATCTGACCTTGACATTCTTCTCCTTGGACACTGGTGTTGGATCATCAATTAAAAAAAAATAAAAGCAAGTCTCTTATATGACAGTAAAATGCCACTACTGTTTCCCCATAATCCATTTCATTTTCACTCTCCTCTACACACACAATGACTTTTCAGATTTCCGTGTGTTTCTTAAAGCTGTTGTGTAGTCCTGAAATGTTCATTCTTGCTCTCCCAATCCAATGAGAAGCTACTAGCACTTAAAGATCTGGCTACCATATCATTCTTTGAGAAAAATCTCAGTGATTTTTCCCCAAGAAAGAAGTTCCCTCTCTCTTTTTTTATGCAGATACATGCAACTCAGTGAGTGTGCAAATTTAAAGCTTTACATATCTCCCTTTTGTGGAAAATGCATGAATGTCTAAGTATGATGAAATCAAAAGCAAAAGAAATTATGCCTACAATACTACTAGAAAGGGATGATTAACTGTTTGGGTCCTGAGACTCAAAGATGTTTTACAGGCGGTGAGAGATAGAGACAGAAGTGGGGAGGATTGGGATTCTTCTGATTTGAGTAATCATAACCCTAACTTGCTAGAACTTTTATTGAAGTACCCAAGTGTTGATGGATGGCTACATTTTATGAGGTTGAGAATATATGAAAATATGACAGAGACTTTGAGATGACATTTAATGTGGAAGAAAGAACATATGTTTTAAATTAATTTTCATGGTACACTTGATATATAGAATGGTCACATTTGTTGTAGGGAATTTGTACCCATACATAATATATCTTGATTCTTCTTTTTTCCCCTCCTCTCTTTCCAACCCCAATTTTTAAGTGGAAAGCTCTGAGTTTCCACTTACTTTGCAAAGCCAACAATATTGTTTAGCAGAAAGCAAAATATTTCTTCTGATTCTCTTTTTTAAGTCACTGAAGCATTTTATTCTGAAAGAGCTACTGATAATCTAGTCAAGTGATTCTAGAGTAGTGAGGTATAAGAAGTGGGTAGATGTGAACAAAGTAAACAATATGTGCTGCTCTGTCTTTAGTGATACTATGAAGTTTAATGCCTTTCTTGTGGTAGATTTTGGCGTCCAAATCTTTCTTGTGGTAGAAATACTGATCATGTTTTTTCATTCATATTACCACCATACCAACAAATATATCTAGGCCACCTAGAAAGTCCTATGCTATTAGTCGATAAATATATGTTTTCTGTTATTCTTTCACACTGAAGGTTAATAGATACATATTTAAATATATCAATACTCAAAAATTTCAATCTATGTTATCTTTAACAAGAATGCCTTTCTTGTGGTAGATTTTGGAAGCCAAAATCTACCTACATTAAACATAATTTATTAATATGAAAATTAAGATGGGTGATTAAGGCATAACCCAGCAGAAAGAAAATCATGAAAATCTGGAACATTATTTATATTTTCACGATTATAAAGTCATTTCTTCACATTTTTCTCACAGGAAACAATGATAATAATGACTAAGTAACATTTTGATTTACTCTCTACTTCATGCATTATCAATTTAATATTTATAAGAAGCCTAAAATGGGGCTTTACCATTTTGAATTTGCATCCGAAAATTGAAGGAAAATGATTAAATTACCAGTCAAAGGTTACACAGGTAATAGAACTGGGCTTTGAATTCAAATCTGTCTCACTCAAGAGTCTACACTGTTGACTCTGTTATCCTCTCCATACTGAAGGAGAGGGCAGCTTATTTCAGTGTGTGATGAGTGACAAAATCTTAAGGGAGTGATACAAAAAAGGTGAGGAGGAATAAGAGAGCTAAGTCAAATAGACCAAAAGAGAACATGAATGCACTCACCTTGGGATAAACCATTCCAAATCTGTGTTTAAGATGCACTGCTGGGTGAGGGTTACAGTGTTTCAGAAACCACAGTTACTTTCAGTGAAATCTGAAGAGTCACATTTTTCTTTGAATGAAGTTTGTGAAGAGAGAATCAAGTGCATCTCACCTTGAAGGCCAAATTGTTGACATACGATCTACCATAGACTTTCTCCTTTACTGTCTTTGAAACTGATATTCAAACACTGTAGAAGAATCACTTAATCCATTACTGTACCCGAGCTGCCTTTTGCATGGAAGTTGGGAATTATTTTAAGTCATGCAGCAATTCAATTTAATGAGAGGGAAATTAGAATTAATGTTAATTTTAAAAGAAATTTTAAAGATAACATTCTATCGGTTGGATCCATTCTCTCAGAATTTAAAAGGTTATAGTGGAAAGGTGGTCTATTAATTGAAAGTTACCACTGAAATGTCATGACAAGTATAGTGCAAATTTTCATAAAATCTTAAAGAAAACTTAATCTTGGAGATGTTTTTGTCACCAGGGAGGTATCCATTCCATTGGCTCAAGGAAATGAAACCTCCAGCTAGATTTTTTCTAGGTCATACACAGTTCCAAACTCATGGGCCATTAGATCCAACTTTGTAACCTACACAGACAGCAGTACTATATTCATTCAGGTCAATTCAGAGGCTTTAGAGTGGCTGAAATCCCCTAGGGAGTGTCAGAAATCCATTTGCAATTTTACAAATCCAACACTGAGTTTTACACTGAGATCCCTGGATTAATCAATTTCAAAGATATTCAAAGCACTTAATGACAAAAGTCTCTCTGTTGACTCTACAGTTGCCTGGAGTATACACAATAGCCTAGATGTTGGGGGAGGTGGCATTTTATAGTGACCAGAAGTGCGAGTGCTAAGTTCTTCTATACTTGGAGACATGAATCAGAGTTACCACTTGACAATTATGTAAAGTTACATAAGTTCTTTAGCAAGTTCCATGTCTCCTATATTCCCCAGATGGATTTTTATAAGACCTACTCAAATGGTGGAGAGGATGAAGTGAAAGTGTCAATGGACAACACTTGGTGTTATGCCTCACTCACAGTCTACTCACTGACAAGCAGTCATTATTATTTCAGAGTAACATCGTTAGGGTTGCTAGAGCCAGCCAATAAAAGAAAGGCTTTTCAGTTTAATTTCACATAAACCTGGATCCATTTTAGCATCTTGTATATCTCATGCTATACTCAGAACACACACTAAAAAAGTGTATACACTAAAATGTTATTCATGGCTGAAATTTTATTTGGTAATATTAATCATAGTGCTGGAGATGGTAGGTAGACAGTTTTTGTTTCAATAGTTTTGTTTGGCTGTGTAAATGATAACATAGATTGAAATTTTTGAGTATTGATATATTTAAATACGTATCTATTAACCTTCAGTATGAGAGAATAACAGAAAACATATATTTATCGACTAATAGCATAGAACTTTCTCGGTGGCCTAGATATATTTGTTGGTATGGTGGTAATGTGAATGAAAACTAGCAATGCAGAGTAATAAAGATAGGGCATCATTTAACTTCGTGTTATAGGATTATATTGAAGAGTGTACAAATCCCATGTCTATTCTTTTTTTTTTTTGTTTGGAACCAGGAATCAAACTCAGGACCTCACGCTTGTCATACAGGAGCAGTGCCACTGAGCTACACCTCCGGGCCCACCATGTCTACTCTTTAACAGCATTTCTGTTGATGAATTTCTAATTTTAACTTTTTGAGTTTTATTATATTAAACAATGAGTACTTAATGGGACAATATCAAAAAACTATTGAATTTTTAATAGTCATTGGGTGTTAATAAAAAAGCATCAGAATTTTCAACATCAACTTTTTTGGCTTATGGAGTCTAAAAAATAGCAGTGGAAATGAATTCCTATATGAACCAGAGTCAAAATACCAACAAAAATAATCTTTATTTCAATTATCACACCTAAGGTAGCCTTTATACATAACATGTTCCATATACATAAATCACTTACACTGACAGCACATGTGTTTTGCTTTCCTTTTTTTTTTGGAGGACATTCTTGCCATCTCACTGGTCTTGTTGTTTTGTGAAATGCTTCTTACTATATTATATAATGAGCCCTTAGCACAAAAATAAAATATCAATAAAATATGGAATATGGATTGAGTGCTTAGAGTAGACATCAATATTTTCACATCAGCCTTTGACTTGCTTTCAAAACTTAAAAGATAACATCAAAAATAAATATCTATGTGAACTACAATGTAAATAGAAGTAAAAGTCTATTGCAAAAATAACCTTTGTTTCAATTGTCACACAAGGCAGTCTTCACACAAGAAAACTGCGTGTTCCACTTACAAGTATCTCTTACATGATAGCATGTATGTTTTGTGTTCCTGTCCTCTTCTGTTGGGAACAGCTGACAAGTTTTTGGTTTTCCTGTGTCAGAGTAGGTCTTTGTGATGTTGTACCTTCTTGTTCACCTGTGAGCTCACCAGTGTGCTTCAGCATTTTTTTTTTTTTTTTTTGTATAGTTCCCTGGGCAGAAACATTTTGTTTTTCCTCTCTTGGAAATGATCTCTTATGAGTTCCAGTCCCAATCCTCTAAGAAAATTTCTCCACATTATTTTTCACTTGTTATTTTCTTTGAAAACCATCAAGATATTCATGCTGCATGTGTTTATGATTGTGTAGAAAACACAACGATTGGCCAATGCTTTGTGACTCCAGTGACATCATTGTTGCTTCATAACTCATCAACAACATCTACTCCACCTTTGGTTTTGTCATACAAAGCTGCCATCTCAGGCTTTAGTTTGGCTGAGGTTTCTCTGCCAAGTTGCCCATTGTGGTGCAATATTGACATCAGTAGTACCAGTTTATTTTTCTTCGCCATATATGAGGCTGGCCAGTGGTATAAAGATTGTACTGTACAATTCTGTTTTGAAATTGCAACATCTCATAGGGAATTTCTGCCTTGTTCTTGTGTACAGTTCCTATGCTGGTCAGCTTGTGCTCTGTTAGTAAATGTAGCATCAATCAGAAACTGATAAGCCAATTGTCAGAATGTGACATCCCAATTAGTTTGGGAAGTGGGAGCAGTGTCTGTTCACAACATCATTTGGTTCATTTCAGTACAAATTAAGACCTGGTAGCTGACTTCCAGGGTAAATTTCTAAATTGAAAGTGTATGTTTTTGTATGTAGCAGGGCATATATATTTATACTTATACCACATTTTGAAGGCCTTTTTTTTTTCCTTTGGCCTCTGCCTAAAGATTCAGTGACCAGGTTTTTCATGGGCAATTTTACTGAATTGGGGTACTTCTACAAGAAAAATCAAAAGAAAACTTTTCTTAAAAAACAAATCCTAAATGAAAGAAATTCAGTGATAGGCATCGCACGGGTAAACCTCATGTAGAGCTGCTTTGGACTTGTGCACACACTTTGCTGCTCATCTGCCAAGTGGATGAATGCATAGAGGGTTCCTGTTTTCCCCAGGCACAGCTACTGTGAGCCACATCCAGACTCCATGATAGCAAATTATACGTTGGGAGAACAGAAGAATGGGATGAACACATTTTACTTCTCATGATGCTTGGAGATACATATGCAAAAATGCTACATGGTGCATTATGTGGATAAACAATCTCGATTTGACACTTGCTTAGGTGTCCACACCTTGCTGTTCATCATACTAAATGGGTGAGTACAGAGTTTGCTTCTTGTATCCCTCAGGTGCAGCTACTGAGATGCACAGCTGGCTACCATTATGCCAGAATATATAATTTTATTAGAAAAGTATGGAATGGATTAAAGTAACCCACAATAATGCCCCCCAAAATACCCATGAGCATATATGATACTGCATGACAAATGAGTGATAAAGAGCTACAGGACTTTGAACAACATTCTACAAATATACTCTGAGGATCTGTAAGATTCCAGATACTGTTTCCAGATATTGTCTACAGTGCTGAAGCACAAACAGGGTGGTAATGTAATTAATATTCCCACAAATAAATGTAGAATGATAATTATGATAAGGACACTGAAAAAGGGATAGTGGAATGATATTATGAAGGCATATAAGAAATTGGGGCCTGCTCAGACAGGGAAGGGTTGTCTGAGAAAGTAATAATTGAGACAAAGGACATAAAGGAGATAATGGGACAAATGAGATAAAACAACAGCTTTTTAGGCAGAAGGAGTAGCAAGCACGCCGAGTCCGTGGTGGAATGATGACCAGCATTCAACGGAACCAAGCAAGACTGCAGTGACTGGAGGGTGAGAGCAGGTGGAGGGAACGGGTGGCAGTCAGGACACTCAAGGCTTGGGTGTTCACTCTAAGTGCTCAGTGACTGTTCAAGTAGGGTAGAGAGGGTCGAGATAGTGGATAGATAACTTTTGGTGGCTTTTATGGAGAGTGGCTTGAAAACTGCTTTTAGTGGGACTACTATAAATAATTTCTTTGAAAGAAATTTGAGACAGATCTTGGAGACTTTAAAATAATAGAAAGAAATGGGAAGAGGGCAAGAAAGACTTTTTGCTGCAATTTCTGAAACAATAATATCCTGAAGGAGTACATCTATATGCTATAATTGGAACAGAGGAGTAATGAAAGATGTTCACACTAGTGGAAGAGACAGAGGAAAGAATTTAAGCACCAACTGAAAGGACCTTACCAACAAAGGTAAGATGGTCAGGTTTACCTATAAATAGTGAGCATTTACTAGGTTCTGAGTAGAAATATCAGTATGGATTTTTTTATAAAAAGATATACCTACCCCCATAAATATATAATCTAAGCCAGACATGGTGGCACACACCTGTAATCCCAGTGCTCCGGAGGCTGAGGCAGGAGGATCGTTGAGAGTTGGAGACCAGCCTGGGCTACAAAGTGAGCTTAAGGCCAGCCTGAACTCCATAGTGACACCCTGTCTCAAAAAGACAAAAAAAAAAAAAATGTATATAGTCTAGGCTAGGGCATTGTAGACTAAACACTGTGAGATAAAGCATCTACTACCGTACAATTAGTATGTAGAGATAAAGGTTCAGAATTACCAGCTTAATTTTGGACAGAATGGCTGTAGGAATGACAAATGAAAATAATAATGAAAGAGAAAGGCTGGGAAAAAGAAAATAAAATAAAGGGAAGAGAAGGAAGGGGAAAGGACGGGAAAGGAAAGGAAAGGAAAGGAAGAGAAAGGGAGAGAGAGAGAGGAGGGAGAGAGGAGGGGAAAGGAGGAAAGGAACAAGCAAAACCAGCTGCCGTGGTGTATACCTGTATTCTTAGCACAGAAGGATCACTTGCTCTCAGGTGTTCAAGAACAGCCTGAGCAACATAGTGAGATAACATAGTTATCTCACTATGTTATCTCACTATGCTAACTATGTTATCTCACTATGCATTCAAAAAGAACGCAAAAGCAAAACTTGAAGAAAATGAAAAAACCTTAAGGCAAAGCTTTGGGGAAGAGCTTGAGTTCAACATGGGTGGGGACCTGGGTTTAAACCCCAGCACCAAAACCAAAACAAACAAATAAAAACCAGTCTTCTATCAGCTCAAGAGTACAAAGAAGGAACTTCAGGGGAGTGAGTTTCAAATAAAGTTGAGGAGAGGTAGACAAAAGCAGTCTCTAAGCTTTATCACTCAGCTTTTGTGAGCTAACAAATACAAACCTCAGCTTCATACAATTTTCATTCCTCACTCAGGTCCCAAGCAGACAGTGTGCCGTGGGTTGTCGAAGCTATTCACCTCATGTCTTCTTCCTTCCTATATCTAGTGTGAAGGAGTATTTTTATTGGGACATCACTGGGGACATGAAGTTCTCATGGGACAGAAAAGAGCATGAAGAGGAATCATGTATTTTTTCTTACAGCATTTACTCACAAGTTACACAAGTACTTTGCTCTCATTTCTTTGGCTAAAGCAAGTTATATGGAAAACCTTGATATGAAAGTGAGAAGAGTATTATCCATATATGTATATGTAATCAGTAAAGTTAAATATAGATAAACATTATGACTCATCAACCCCAACTCTATGTATTAATGAAAGAGAAATGGAGATATAAGGACACACTAAATTCTAACATTTATTGAAACTTTATTATTGATCACAAAGAATGGAAACAATCCAAACATGTACTATTTAGTGAATGAATAAACAAACAGAAGAACATTGATATGAGGGAATAACGATGGGATAATACTCAAAAGGAAAAGAAACAAACTGTTAATGATATATGTAACAACATAGATAACTTTCAAAAGGAGTATGCTAAGTGATATAAATGAGCCCTAATTATTAGACACGTTGTCATTTCATTTTTGTGACATTCTGGAAAAGATAAATCCAGAAAATGAGAATAAATCAATGTTCAGCAGGGATCTGTGAGTGTCCAACGTAAGTAGAAATGAGGGAATTTTGGAAGGATGATGAAAATATTTTACATCATAATTGTCATGTGGTATAACAATTGTACATGTTTTCAAAACTCATAAAAGTTTTTTCAAAACGTTCAATTTTATTTTATGAAAATTATTTCACTACACAATTTGTTTAAAATAGATCGTTTACTCCTATGTCATTACTTCATGTTTAAATTATTTAGTATACACTTAAAAATTAAATATATAAAATATATATAATCAAACTACTGGAGACAGGTAGCTTTTTGAGAAGGAAGCAATAATTCTTGAAATTAGGTATAATTACAGAAATTACTACTTACAGATGAAATTTTATAATTAAGAAATTTAATTTCTATTTTCCTTTTAGAAAACAATAGACAGCATGTAATTTTTACCATGTTGTGGTGGATTCACAACTGGTAGTCAACTTGTCACACCCAGCTGAACTGAACCAGCGTGGTGCAGGGTGTGGGAACCCACCTCAGGACTATTACTGGCTACATAAGAGGCAGACCTGGAGAGGAGGCTGTGAGAGGCTGCTGGAAGCCCGCAGAAGCTGTTGGGAAGCTGTTAGGGAGCTGCTGCTTCTCTTGGGCTATTCTGCTGGAGGACCTTGTCATGCTGGCTTTCCTGAGGAACTTGTTTGTTCTCATAGGAGGAGGGGCTCGGGACGTCATTGTCTCTGAGAATGGCTGCAGTTCAGTTTGGTTCCTCACTCTGAGCATCACTTCCTGGTTCCAGAGGGGAAGATGGTGCACTGCTCAGCCTCCTGGGGACGCTTGTCATGTTGGCTTTCCTGAGGGGAACTCAACTTTCCTCATCATCAGAGGACCTGGGACCTCGCTGTTGCAAGGATGGCTGTGGTACTTTTGTGGAGAGCTCTGGTTCTTACTTTGAGTCTGTTGTTTCCTGGCTCCAGTTCAGATCCCTCAGCCTGATAGTACAGATCCTTCAACTTCCAGTCACAGACCTTCTAGCTTCTACCACTGACCTTTGGGCCTTCCCAGCACAATTCTGTGAAACAGGCCTGCGTGAGACGTTGTCATGGGCCCTCGGTCTCCAGTTGGACTCACGGGAGGCATTGTCATGGGCTCTAGGTCTTCAGCTGGACTCCTTCAGGACACTGGCATGGGCTCCAGGCCCTGGGCTGGATTCTTTGGTCTTTACTGTGTGGACAGATTTCCTGCACTCTTTTTGTCTATAATTCTTTGGGTGACTCTTATAAATAATCTTATAAAATATGTGTCCTGTATTATATTGTTCTCCTTGCAAAACTCCAAATTACAACACATGTATTTTATGGCATGTACATTTTTCAAAATAAGTTGGCAGTGATAAACAACTGTAAAAGGTTTTGAGTTATTCCCATGTTCTAAGAAATACTGAAAAAATCTAAATAAGGAACTGTCCATTTTAATGGGCATAATATTTTAACTTGGTAGTTGCACAAAACCATGTACTGGGAGTTTATAAATTATATGAACATGAAAATTCAGCTGATATGCATTATTCAAGAACAAATAATCATCTGGAAAGACAAGGAAAGAAAAAAGAATGAAATATAATTAAATCCTCTCTCCCTTTCTCTGTCTTTGTTTATGTCTCTCATTTCAAGACAGCACAGTAAAAAGAAGATGTAAAATTTTACTTTATTATATTCACTAATGATCTAGCAAACAGTAAAAATAAGCTATGATAGTATGGCTGAAATATTTGAAATCAAGTCATTGTTTTGTCTAAAGTGGAATTTTACACAATTGAAATAATTCAGGTGGAGAACTGGTGAATTAAGTATCCACATTAATTTTTAAAGCTAAACAAAATGAATAGATTTATTTTGGTATCATTATTATTTTATTTTTTCTGGGAGGGTGAATTAGAGGTTAAATTTAACAAGGACTATTATGCATCAGACACTTGTGAGACCATGTATTAGACACTCTCAGGTTTGCCAACATATAAAGAGCTTAGTTGTTGTGGCTTGTATCTAGATGTCCCCCAAAGCCTCATGCAGTCGTAGGTCCTCAAGCCATTGCAGGTGGCTGAATCTGGGATATGTGTGCTGCTGTGATCAAAGATGTGATGCTGGGATTGATTCGTGGTGCTATGCTAAGATTAGGGTATGAGTGCTATTTGCCCTAAAGGTAGGTAGTCCGGATCTAATACAAGGGACGGAAAGAGGGATGTTGCTTGTTGTTTGTCCTTGCTTGTTGCTTACTGCTTGCTGCTTTCTGCCTGCCTTGCTTTGCCATGGACTATTTCTCCCCAGTGATGCTCCACTCCCATGCCACCCTGCCTTCGAACCAGCCTTCAAACAGTGAACTAAAACTTCTACAGACTGAGCTGGATAGACCTTTACTCCTTTAACTTTGGATGTCGGGTATTTTGTCTCAGCAACAATAAAAATAACTCAGACAGTGCTGAACAAAATTCTGCTTCTTCTGATGAATTCAAAATAGAGGAGTAAAGTATTACTATGGACTAAGACTATGGGCTGTCAGAAGTGATGCATGTTATACTCTGGTTTTCTGATCTCCATTCTGTAATCTTGAGCAGAGTTTCAAAGTCTTTTTTAGTAGGGTAAAGTCTGGTTCTAATTGCAATCTGATTTTAAAATAGATTCCCTACTGGTGTAACATTATGACTCTTCCTGCCTAATAATTATTAATATATTTCTTAGAAAACCTTAATCATGAGGATTGCCAAACACTTCACACTTCCTAGCATCTGCATTACATAGGCATTCTAGACTTTTATTTCTCATTCCTATCTCCTCAATCACAAACCGTTTGAGAACTGGAAGAGTTGGCAAGAAAAAAGTTTAAAGTCATCAAAAATTTACTCCTATCTAAATATTTATTAGCCTTATCTGAAAAATCAGTAGCAAAAATAAATCACTTATAACAAGAAGTAAATGATGAGATACATTTAGGTGAGTCCAATCATGTTTGGTATATCCCATTTGGCCCTCAAACACAGATTTGCATTTCTTCCCACTAAGTGGTTCATAGTTTGCTGACATATAAATATCCTAGGAGTCTGCAGGGAGCCAACCTCATAAGATGTCTTAGTCTGTTTTTGCTGCTACAGAGAAAAAATAAAACATCAAGTGGGTGGTAACAACAAAATTTTATTTTTCACAGTTCTGAAGGCTGGGACTCTGATGCTCAAAGCACTGGCTGATTCAATATCTGGAGAAAGCCCACTTCCTCATTTATAGATTTACTATCTAACTATATCTGTAGACACTGGAAGAAACATGGTCACCCTCCAGGGCCTCTTTTATAAAGGTACTAATCCCTTATATGGGGGCTCCACCTCCTTGACCTAATCACTTCCCAAAGATGATCACACTGGTGACTGGGTTTCTATATATTGATGTTGGAGTGACACAAATATTAAGACACTAACAGGAGCAGGCAGGCCTGTTGCAAGAGAAGATTAGAATGATGCCAGCAGGTAACTGGTTCTAATCACCTGAAGCTAAAATGGATAACAGGAAAAGGTTGCATTTCCACCATGTGACTGGCCAGTTGGCAGACACTGGATCTCCCGTCTAGCGCGAATTCTGGGCATTTTGTTCATTCCCCTCACCTCCTCGAATTGGAAACAAGGGCCATCTGACAAGTAGATCTGCTATCTGACCACGCTTAGAGTCCTTTGCATCTGGTTTCACCCCTCTGTAACTGGTCTTCTCAACTTCGCAGGTTCCCCAAGAATTTTCAGTTACAGTCTTTTGTTCCCTCATGCATAAATACATGTATTGTTTTTCTGCTTCTTTTTCTGACGATGATCAGACTCTTGCACAGGAGTATAACAATCTGTTAGAATGAAGCCTAAATCTATTAGAAATTTTAAAAATTATTTATTCTCCCTTAAACATAGAAGGGATTTTGTCTTAAGAACCTAAGGATTATGCTTGGCTCAACTCCAGCAGGGTAAGGAGATGCTTTATTTTATCCTGGGACACATGACCCTCAAAAGAGAGACGGAAAGACTCTTTCTAAGGAAATGTAAAGGAAAGCATTTTTTTCTTTTTATTTATTGGTACATTTTAGATATACACAGTGGTAGCATTCATCAGAGGAACTTTTGCCTTTACAAGGTCTACCTTGCTTCTTTTTTTTCCATTCCTGTCTCCTCTCTTCAGCCTCTCTTCCCCTCTTTATTTACAAAAGCTTTGTTTCCATTTTTTTACTCCTATTTTCTTTTTTCCTGTCCCTTCTTTCCTCTCTGCCTTAGACTTTTATATCAAGAACACAACTTGAATTTTTGTGTAATTCTACAAATGAAAGAAGGAAGCCCTGTTCACTAAATTTACAGTTACATTGTTTCATTTTGAAATATCTTTCTCTCTTCTTTCCTTTTTCCATTTATATTTGCATAAAGTGTGTCCATAAAGCAGTTTAGAAAAGAATATAAAGCTTCCTTTTCAAAGGGAAAAATAAAATTAAAGAAAAGTGTCTACTTATGTCCTCTAAGATGTCAAAAAATCTGGAATTTTTCAAAGGACACTATGAAATGCTGAGATCTTCACTAGGGGGTGGAGTTAGTAGGCTCTGCTCCTGAAAGGAGATTACAGTGTAAACGCCATGCTGTTTGTACGAGTGGGCCAGTCTTTCAGCTTCTTCAGTCTTCTCTCTATTTGGAAAATCAAATCACTGTACTGTAAGACCTTGCAGTGCTGACAACTGAGAACCTGCCCTGTCCCCAGCTTTTCTTACCTCTGGTTATTATAACAGCCTGATGGCACAGGAAGATCACTTCTATTTATGAACCACAGACAACTACAGAGTTGCACTGAGGACATTCGAACTCACTTCCAGTGTGCAGGCAGTTACACATATGGTTACACATATGTTCACTAGGTCAGATAAACCTATAGTAGTTATTCAGGATAATAATGAAAAAGAATGATATATATATATATA
>NW_004955407.1:6231417-6246305 GCF_000276665.1 Chinchilla lanigera
TATGTGCCTACAATCAAATCTATATACAAACATATATATTATATATATACAGAGAGAGAGAGAGAGAGAGAACACATTTGCCTAAATTCTATGCATGGGTATAATGATGGGTTCCGATGGCCTCTGGTTTTCTTCTTATGCCTTATAAGGTCTACTCACTTCGTCTTTGTTCTTATGAAGCTGTAGATGATTATAATAGCAGAAGATATGAGTATTTAGCTGCTTCATCTTTAAAGGGGATGTTCCGCAAAGGTGGAACAGTAACTTTGAAATTTCAAGTATCAGCTATGACGGAAGAAAATTCTCAGAAAATCATGCTATGACACACATTTCTCAATTCATTCCAGGAAGATTATGCTGGGCGAGAAGTTGATATGTTAACATTCAGTCTCTGCAATGTGTCCCTTGCTCAAAACCAGAGCCAAAGTATGTGTAAAAGCAGCATCTTCACATCCAAAGGAAATGTGAGCTGCAAGAACATACATAAAAGGGGCTGGGGATTTAGCTCAGCGGCAAAAAGCACCTGCCTGGCAAGCGCAAGGTCGTGAGTTCAGTTCCCGGTACCGGAGAAAAAAACCAAAAAAAAAAAAAAAAAAAAAAAGAACATACATAAAGAAGAATTAAGTATATCAGATGTTATTACAGGAGTACTTGGGAAGAAACGAATGAAGGAAGAGAGGAAAGGAGGGAGGAAGGAGAGAAACAGAGAATTGAAAACAAACATGGAGACCACAGAAGAGCAGCTGAAATCACTAGCTCTTAAAAAAATCCAGTCACTAAAAATATAAAAATCAAAGTGTATCCTAACAAACGATTATAATAAATTTTAAAAGTAAGATTTACATTGTGATGTACACTGCCTAAGAAAGCTGTCTCCATGACGTCCGGCAGGACTAGTTATACTTTTCTCTTGGACATGGTCATATGCCCAAAACTTTGTACAGTTTCTGGCATACATAGGCACTGAATTAATGTGCTTTATGTGAATTTGTTAAGAATGATTTAAAGTAAATATTGAATGACAATACACAAATTAACA
Organism: Chinchilla lanigera; assembly: GCF_000276665.1. Taxonomy (NCBI): domain Eukaryota; kingdom Metazoa; phylum Chordata; class Mammalia; order Rodentia; family Chinchillidae; genus Chinchilla; species Chinchilla lanigera. The sequence goes on from NW_004955407.1 coordinate 6,232,457, forward strand.
GGACAGTGGTCCCATGGTTTGGTGTGGGAGTATTGATGTGTTTATATCTTTCTGGTTTTCTAAACTTTTACCTAACTTCTTTCATCTCTTTCTCCCCACACACTTCTGTTAATATGCAGTAATATTTAGTTTTCCATCTCCTTCTACTCCCATGCATGCCACTTATGTTTACACACTTGGCAAAATAGATTATTCTGTGAAGAGGGAGAAGAGAAATTTAAAAAAGAAAGATTGCATTCTTGGAAAAACAAAATTTAAGACATAGGGCAGGGTGTATTTTTGTAGCTATAGTCATGTCTATATCCAGGGACAGCTACATAGCACAGAAATGACTTCTTTCTGTGTTAGTCATGAGTTAGTTTTTCCATTGTGCATTTATTCCACAGCTAATAAAACGGAGACTTTTGACTTGTTTTTAATGTGCTGCCAATGAACATACTGCTAAGAACAATAAATATGAAATAAATTCTCATGTTTTTCGGTGAGAATTCATCTTTTACCATGAAGCTTGGCCAAGTTAGGCAAATTAAACCAACAAACAAGGCATCAGTGAGATACATCGCAGCATAGATTTCCTTGTAAAATCAGTAAGCATACTGTGGGTGTAGATAACACAATAGTATGCATTGGACTCTGGCCTTAGTGTGTTTTCAGTGATATTAAAGTCAGAGACAGAATTGCACTGTGTTCCAATTTGTCATTGCAACTCGATGCATAGCTTGGTATGTACAACTACAAAATCTTTGTTTCTGTTTATAATTACTGTTATTTCCATTCATTCCATTCACGTCTTTAAAAAGGGCACTTAGGTTCCACCAAATACTAATTGTATGATCTTGGATGAGTTTCTAAACTATTTTAGTTTTAAATTGCTCATTTATAATATGCAAACACTAAAATGTACTCTCTTATAGTAGCCATTAAAATTAAGTAAGTTGACACATACGGTGTTTGAAAGTTCTGGCATAAGATAAGACCTTGGTGTGCGCCAGCTCACTTTACCGTGCACCAGACTCTGCTCAGAGTTAGGGGTGTGGTGATGAACGTGAGAGGATCTGGGACATGGAAGCTTGAAATCGCTATTGCAAGACAGTTTTCCGCGGATCTCTTGCACTTCTGCATGTATTGTAAGCAGAAGTGCTGACAGCCTTTTGTTCAGCTTTCCAGGCAGAGTTCAAGTTTGTGTAGAGAACAACCTTGAAAGATAGTGTCTCCCTCAATGGCAGAGAGCAGGTTTGTTTGTTGTTCCTTTAAAAAAAAATAACATCACTTTGGAACAATATTTAATCAGAGTTGTTTACAGTTCATTTTAAAGGACAGAAATTTTCCTAAAAATGAGATTCCTCTGCTGTAATACAACCTATTGCAACTGCTTATTGCATACCTTTGTAGGAATTGAAACTCTGGAAATGCTGATATTTGACTCCTACTATGGTTAAATATAATAAACTGTCACTTGTTTTGGATGTAGGAGTCTTTTCCTTTTGCTGGTATCCATCAATATCAGCCTCAGATTCTTTGTAACTGCTGACAATCATAGAGCAAATAATTAGGAATGTAAAGTATGTCTGTATAAGCATGGAAATGTATATGTATGTATATGTACATTGTTATGTGAATAAAAAAGTTAAGATGCAGAGGTAGCAATAGTTTATGAATTTCTTGTGTGGAAAATAAATTAAAATATTCGAATTGGCAGCAAACATAAAAATTGCCTTATCAAAACTGCCACTCAATGTTCAGAAACAATGTTGATCCTGTCAACATCTGTTTTTCTTCCAGTGAATAATAGAGCAACTGGCATATAGTACATCTTCCATGACTACATCCATAGTTAATGTATTTTAAAGAATGTGTAAAAAGGCATAAATTTAGTGAATAAGCAAATGTATTCTCTTTATTATTTGTCAGTTTCCATAAAAAAGAGGTACTTCTGCATGAGACATCCAGTCTATCGATGAACATCTGTCCTTGGACAGTTTTCCTTACGATCCAGCATAGGAGAGGTTATGAGGTGATACCAGTAACATTAAATTATAAAATATTAGTGAACAATCTCAGATAATAAAACTTTTATTTCTCACCCATATCAGCATTTGATATGTCCCAGGGGCTTTGTCTTCCTAATGGCTTTTTTCTTTGAATGAAATATCAGGAATTAGAGAACTCCTTTATCATTGCTCTATTCAGGAGTAAAATATGGCAATGTCTTCTCTGCCATACTTATTTGAACTACAGTTTGATTTAATATTCTTGGATTCCTATTCTTTCTTTATAGGAAACAAGAAAAAGAAGTTTCCTTGCTTTGTCACATATGGCAAGTGTCCAAATGCTTGTTACCTTTTAGTTTCTTTTTAACCTAAATAACCATGATTCACATAGTCAAAGCTCACATAATAACAACCCCAATACCTTACCACTTTGACTGTTTTCCCCTCAGAGCCCCATTTAGGTTGTCAGCATGACAAGTAAAGAGTGGAACTAAGAAGTCAATTCAGTATTTCGAATATTGTTACATGAACAGATTAGCTTGTGCCTAATTTCCCACGGTTTAAACTGCAGAGAGTTCAATTCCTCTAGACTTCATCTTATCTCCTGAGAATTACAGTATACCAGGGAAGAAAACATTTTAGAGTAGTAACCAATGTTAGCCATTCCTCATTCCATTTTACCCCGTTCCCTCTCCTCCACTTAGGCACCGAGATTTTAAGTAGTCATTGCTCCAAAGCAGAGTGGCAACCATGGAAACTGGAGAATGAAGACATCAGATTCATGGTTGTTAAGTCAAAGCCACACAAAAACACTTGCAGATCAAGTTTTACCTGCCTTTGAAGTGATAAGAAGTAGGGAAGAGATGCAGCAGAACTAGAAGTGTGTACCCTGGGGAGAGTTTAGGTGGTGTTTCTGTGTCATCTTCTCTCCCACTCTGACCTGTGGTGTTCACTCTTGAAAAGTGAGTAGGAGAAGCAGAAGCCAGTCATGCACGAGATGTGAACACAGAGAATAGTCTTCCTTCTGCTTCCTCTATGACATGCTGACAAGTGGCTGCTGCCCAAGAAAGTCACCAACACTTATTTGGCTTTCAAACCTGAGAACTTTCAGGCAACTGTGGCTTTCCCACCATTCGATGGTCCCACAGATGCACTGCACCAGCCACCAAACAGCAGGCAGTAGAAGAAGAGAAAAATCTGAAATTGATAGTTCAGTAGAAAATCATTAATTTTACCTCCCAAAAGTTGAGAAAACCTGGAAGCGACTGAGTTTGTTAAAATTTCCTTTTGTGCCTTAAGACTGAATAGTGTAATATTGAATAGTTTAGATCTTAGAATAATAAAGACTGTCAACAATTTTGAATTTTCAGGACACAACTTGAAAATGTTCTGGCAACTGTGGATGATTTGTTCAGGAATGGAAAAGGTATTGGGTTTAGGCTTAGGAGATCTAGGCTTCAGTGACCACTTTGCATATTGTACCCCATGTTGTTTCTCTCTAAGCAACAACCTATGTATATATTGTGAATTTCTCATGGGTGGAATGAGGATATTATTTGAAGTATATGCTCGGGAAAGCATTTTATAATATTTAAACCACAATATCCTCACCAATTTATTTTTATCAAATGTCTGTGGGCTAAACATTCGACTAGAAGGTAAAATATTTTGATGTTTCATTTTGAGATTGGGAATAAGGAGACAGTGGAGCTCAGTAATTCTTAAATTCTGATGTGCATAGGAATCATCCGAAGAACTTTATCAAATTCAGATTCAGACTCTGCAGGGTTGGCAGGGGCCCGAGATTATCCACTTCTAATGCAGAAGACAACAGTCCTGCTGGCCCACAGGACCACAGACCCTACTCTGCGTAGCAGTGTTCTAGTTAATGACTCATTTTTCCACATTTCCTAAGACTGAAGTAGCAAAAAAAAATTAAGATTCAAAAAACAAAACAAAAAAAACCCTGAAATAACAACTAATATTCAATGTCATTTCTGACACCAGCCAAGAGTAGCTCCCAGATTTCTTTATCTCTCCCATCTGTTCACACCAAGTTTCTCATATTCTCAACATATCTGAAGTTGATGATATTATGACTTGATTACTGAATGCTTTGAATTTAATTTTTAGGCTTTTTAAGCAATCTATATCTATAGGCTATTATCCATACAGAACACGGTGTGCTGCCAGGAAAAGTATAAACAAACAATTTGATCCTTTAGAATTTATGAGACTTAATTCCACAAAGTTGGCAGCCGGCATGCCATTATTTCCATTACTTTTAAGAAAGAACAACATTTATATTTGGATACAGAGCTGGGTAAGTATTAAAGTAGTCAAAATACTGTTTTATCTTGTTTTGTTTACTTTCTATGTCCTTGTCTCCTTGAGATTTGAAGAACATAGCGTTTCTAGACTAGTATGGTGTAGTGGTGATGGTGAACCTTTCGGAGCTCTCAATAATAACAACACTTGGCTGCGGCATGTGTGCCATAAGTTCGCCACTGCAGGTAAGGCCTTGTCCCTCTAGCAAAGACCACTGGCATCCAGACTACAGAATATCTTTGCACTTTAAAGATTATATTGCCTGTTTAGCTGCTAATGCATTATAGATAAAGGACTATGGGTTTTAGAACATGTGAAATATTCTAGAGCTTCTTAATTACACATCAACTCTCTCCTACCCCTCCCTTTGAGACATAGCATGAACACTGCTTAAGAGCTTGACTGTGTAAACAGATTGCCTGGGTGGATAATTATAAGCAAATCACTTAATCATATGGTGACTTAATTTCTTAATCTGTGCAATGGGGACAATTATCATTCTTTAGTGCTGTACAAATAACTACCAAATTATTTGACTATGGCTTTTCCTTCATGAAATTTATCTTTACATAGGGAGGCAATTGTCGTAACTGAAATGATAACAGTAACATAAAGAGAAGTAATGCTAATTACACATAATCAAGTCTGCAAATGTAAGGGGCAAGCAATACCAGTAACAACAGTGGAAAGGAAGTCAATTTTCAAATGTTAAGATACATTGCCTGAAGGAGGTGCTACTGATACTGGACCTTTGGAAGCAGGTGGAATTTTGAATACATGATAAGGAACTAAAAAGACAGTAATGTGAAGGCATCCTCTCTAGTGACCTATTTATACAATGAGATGGAAGTGTGTAGTTGGGACACAGTTACTGCCTCATTTCTGGGCCAGACATACCTGTAAATCTGGATGAAGTAATAACAGAAAAATCAGTGTGTTTTTTTTGTTTGTTTGTTTCATAAAAGTTATTGTCCTTCAAAGTGATCCAAGAAAGATTTTCTTAAATACAAAGCCTCTTTTTCCTCTCTAAAACATAAATGATTTATAGTAATTATGCTTTTTCTTTCAGTATTCCCCACTGACACCTTTTATCCAAAGTGAGAAATAGTTCATTGTAGCACTTTGCCTCTGTTCTTGCTGGAAATTTGTGTGGGTTAGCTTTTCCGCTCTGCTTTCTCTCTTCTGAAGAAAGCAACATAGATATTTGTCTTCATTTATTCTAAGATGTTTAAATCAAATTACAAAAATAATGTATTAAAAGTGAAAAATAGATGCAAACCAGATCCTTCTGGCTTCTGTGATTTATTAGTCCAATTGGTCTTTGTCTGTGGCTATTTAGCCTAAGTTAGAACACAGAGCTAAAGATGCCAAGATCAAGGGTTTAATCTGCTCTGGCCTACTTAACTTTGTGCTATTGCATGGACAGAATAATACTTTACCCAGGTCAGACTTCATATGAAGGCATTCTACTTGTCAGAGGCTGATAGAGAGAATGTAGCTGAATTAGACCAGATCTGTCATTATTACCAGCAGAACTAGCAAAGAGACAAACAAGAAACACAAAGTACACATCGGACTAATGGTCTTTCATTATCCTCATTGAGGAAGATGACTCCATTACATAGTTCAGTATATACCTGTTATTGATTTTTATTAACAGTTACCATTTTACTAGCACATGGATAAATGATGATGTTCAAACAATGGCTAGACTAACCTGAAATTTTAAAATATATTTTATTTTCTATTACCAGGTGATAATATTATATATACTTATGGGGTACAAAATGATATCATAATATACTATGTACAGTATACACATTATGGAACGGTTAAATAAGGCTGATTTATATATCTATTATCTCACTCTGACTTTGAAATATGTAAAGTAAGTAATGTTTTGATATCTTTTCATCTCATTTCAGTATTTGCCAATTTGGACTCTTCTACTAATGAATATCACAATATATACTAGATCCTAATGCTATGAAATCTTGCAACTCTGATCAAAATTATAAAAGCAGAAAAAAGTCCTCAATTGGAAGAACATACTTTCTATTCAGGAGTACTTTTCAGTGGTAAGTAGAGGTATTGAGAAAGGATTGTTACAAACTGTGGCTGGGCTACCACTGAGTAAGTGCTGTGTGAATAAGTGCTGCCAGGTGTTGTGTGTCTCTTTTAAGTTATTCAGGATATTTATAGTCTCATGGTTTATTAAACAAAGCAAATCATAAGGATTAAAATTATCTTTACTGGGACCGGGGATTTATAGCTCAGTGGCACAACACCTGCCTGATACGTGCGAGGTCATGAGTTTGATTCCTGATACACAAAAAGCATTATCTTTACTATATAATGATATAGATGAAATCTCAGCCTCAGGAAGAATATTATAAAAGGGGTCAATAAGAAAATGGAAGATCACTTTCCTATTTGTTAAAATCATTGGGAAAAATACCATCTTCAAAGTATAGACAAAAGAGTTCTGCTAACCTCTCCTTTCATATAACACAGATAAAAGAGTTACACAAGGAGGGCTGCCTAAGAAATACTTGCACAAGTATATTTTAAAATGTAATGAACTTACCTATTAAACATTACCAGGTAGAAGAGAAAAGAAGATGTATATGCTATGCATAATTTTCACGTACCCTACACTCTAAATTGTCTTTGAAATCACAAGACTGGATGGTTGGCTTGTGAATTTTTAGATTAAAATTCTTGAATATACTCACAAATTATGTATTTAAGGAAGTGTCTAGTCATTTTAAGATAGATCCCTTTCTAGATTTTTATCTATTCCAATCCTTTCCATGACAGATTGGTGACAGCAAAATACACTAATATTTTGATGTTTAGCTAAGGACAGGTTCTATCTTCTGAGTTTTATCTAATTTACTAATACATGCAGAAGCCCTGTTCAAACTATCTTCACTTTAATATGAGAGGCTATGGGAATAGAATTTATGATAAAGAAGTACTATATTCACCATTCAGCTCAGTAGAAAATGTCATCATGTATGAGTAAGAGAGAGAGATGAATCTATCATTCTTTAAATTGCTCTAAATTCCCCCATGCTCTCCTACATCAGATGTACATTTTGACAATCTGAGTTTTAACATTAGCATATATTTTAAATGTCATGTCTCTTTATACTGAACCAACTGCTCAGGCGATAAACCTAAGAGAAGACAATCAGTCTTTTCAACGGCAGCAATCAAATTATCTCTATTGAGCATACTGTTGAAGTACATATATGTTCAGTTTATTATGAGGAATGGAGGAAATTTTCAATGACAATTTGATATAAGACACAAAATATGCAAATGAAATAGTAGCTTCAATTATACATAGTTTTACCTTCTTGCTTTCTTTATTTCTTTAATTTTTTGTCTTTTTGAGGTAAGGTCTCATTATGCAGGTCAGTCTGGCCTTCAGCTCACTTTGCAGCTTAGGTTGGCCTAGAACTTGCATCGGTCTTCTTGTGTCAGCCTCTGAATTGCTGGGATTACTGGCATGTGTGACCACACCTGCCTTATTTATTAACTTTACAATTTCCATGTAGCATGCAGTCATCGATGCTGAGGAACACTCCCAGTTGATAGCTATCTTGGGTTATTTGCACATGGAGGTGATTTATAGTTGGATGATGTTTTAGTTTAGTTTTCTCAATGCTGAGACAAAACATCGGACACCCCAAATTAAAGGAGAAAGGGTTTATTCACCTCACAGTTTGTAGAAGTTTCAGTCAATAATCAACTGGCTCCATAGCGAAGGGGCCACAGTTCATGGCAGTGGAAGATACCAAAAGCCATAAGAGACAGCAAGACAAGACTCTTTCTGTCTCTTTGTTATGGTTTGTATCTGTGTGTTACCCCAAATCCTCGTGCACTCACGCAGCGGGCTTCTAGGATTTGTGATTGACCCATGATTATCTAATGCTGGGATTATGGGTGTGAGTGATACATCTGCCCTGGGGTGGGTAGTTTGCATACACTGTAAGGGAGGGAAAGAGGCTGCTTGCTGCCATTCCTCCTTTTTGCTCTGGTTACTCTGCTGTTTTCCGCGTCATGAATGCTTGCCCTCTGTCACGTGCCGCTCTGCCTTGGAACTAGCCACGCATGGACCGAAACCTCCACAAACTGTAAGCTAAATAAACCTTTCCTTCCTTAATTTTGGGCATCAGGTATTTTGTCTCAGACAGAGAAAGGTAACCAAGACACCCTTACGTTGTATCCAGTATATCACAATTGGGGATGTGCCAATCCATTCAGCGGACTGATCCAGCAATCACTTACCTTGCATCCCAGCACCCTTAATCCCATCATTGCACTATGAGTCAATCACACACTCCAGATTCAGTCACCTCTGAAAATACTCTATGACTGTATGAGACTTTGGGGGGACATCTAGACACAAACCATAACAGGTAAGGTTCCTTAGGATGAGAGGATAGAGAAGGATGACAAAAGACTGAGTATAAGAAACTCAATATTTAAAGTTAGATAGAAAAGGCATCAGCAAAGGAAACCCAGTACAAATAACTAAGGTGTGAGAGAACAGTTTAAAACAGAGAATGTCGGGCCAGGGATATAGCTCAGTGGCATAAGCACCTGCCTGGCAAGTGTAAAGTCCTGAGTTCCATTCCCAGAACAAAAAAAAAAAAAAAAAGCCAAAACAAAAACAAAGAATGTCATTGACAGAAGTGAAAAGAAGAGAAAAGTGGAAAAAGATATATGGATTAATCTGCAATGCTAAAATTTATGAATTATCAACTAGCCATGAGGTTTAAATAATAAACATTGAATTTGTCAACATGCCTACTACTGGTAAACTTACTAAATTTTGATGGTGACATATGACAAAAAATGACCAGAAAGAAAGTAAAGAAAGGTGAATTTGGACTACCTGGGAATAGTGAAGACAGGAAGTGATAATTGGAAGCAGATACAGTAGAGCCTGTTCAAGAAACAAACTGTTGGCATGGAAGATGGCCCTGTAATGCAGGTGATATGAAAGACAAGTGAATGAGATGCTCTGAGCTCTTTTCACGTGCGTTTAGACCTCCCTTTTTAAATTCTATCCCATTGGTTCCATGGGAGGCCCCCATGTAAATCCAAGCAATCAGTCTCTCCTCAGCCCTTGAGCTTTGGAGTCCCACTCATAAATCTCTTTTTATTATGTTTCTCTTCATCGAAAGCTTCTGGGGAAAGACAGTCTTCTCACCTAAGGCCTTCCTTCCTAATAACTCCTACCTTATGGCTGCTACAACCACCTACCACAGACACAGTGATCTTAAATAATGCACACATCATTTATACTAAGGGTCAGCACTGTAAAGCTTCTGCTTATCACTGATGGTAGCGCAGCTGGACTCCTCTGGGCCTTAAGGGAGTACATTTTCTTGCTTCTCCCAGCTTCTGGAGGCTGCATTCACTGGTTCTTGACTGGACTGCTTTCTATGTGTGAACTCAGTGATGTCTACAGTTTCTTTTCTTTACTTTGCATCAATAGGACTCCGACTCTACTGTTTCCTACTTCCCCATTTCAAAGACCCTTGTAATTAAACTGGGCCCATTTAGATAATTAGGATATCTTCCTATTTTAAAGTCCATTCATTAGCAGTTTTAATTGCATTTATGCTCCTAACTCCCTTCTGCCATGTAAGAATATATTCATAAATTCAGTGGACTAGAGTTTGGACATTTTGGGTGACAGTGTCATTATTATACTTAAAGTAACTGTTTCTATACTCAGATCTGGAAACGCTCTGTGCATACCTTTCCCCAGAGTCAGAGGAAAGGCTGTATTACCAGTAGTCTCAGTGTAGGCCAGGGAGTCACTTGGTGACTGAGACAGACAGATGGGTAGAGCATTTGCACATGTAGGTTGGGATAAACACACAAATATATCACAAGTCTTGTATGTTCTCTTACCTGCAATCCCAAGTTGAAGGTAAGCCTGGCTGTCATTACTTAAAAAATAATTTCCCCCTCTTTTTACATTAACTTATTCAAGAGAGAGTGGGAAAATTCACTTCAAATTACCTCTCCAAATACAACTACTTGGTGAATTCACCTCAATAAATTCCAGCTGGAAAATTTGAGAAGATTCCGGGAAATTTGGTGGATGAGGTAAAAAGTATAGTAGTGGTAAACTCTTAACTAGGGTAGGAATTAGGAACCTTTAATATCATTTGTGAATTTTATTAGCACTGCAGTTACTGGGATAGAATAAAGTAGGAGGCTAAGCACAGGTAGATAGGATTGAGTTCCATATCTAGACTCAATCAGAGGTGAGTGAGGAGTGCCAGAGAAAGAGGAGACATTATAAGGTGAACCTGGGGAACATTAGCTCAGAAGTCCATATAATCAAGTTCCATCCAGTAGCTCTTCTCTTTTAAATCAAGTAATTGTGGCACCTGTGCATAACAGTGAAAAGACTGAGTGCCCCCCGTGGTCAGCTTGCAGTCTCTGATCTGAGCAATTCATTACTGTAAATGCAAACAGCAGCACTTCCCCCTACTCCAGAGTTGACCAAAGGATAACCTAATAGAAAACGTTTTCTTTCATATATTCATGCATGTATTTGCATCCATGGATATCTATGAATATGAATATGTGCACACATGTAGCATGAATGTAACTGTACATCTGTGTTTATTCAGGCATCCTTACTATGGGTGATGGTGAAAAAACTGAATAAAAAACAAAACAAACAATCCCCCCACTAAAAAACCCAGGAGGTTTGGGCTTCGGTGTTAGTTCTGCCACTAGTCCCTTAGACTTTAATCAGACCATAGCTCTATTTCTCTATGAAACAAGATATTTTAAATTAGATTAGTGTTTTGTTTGTTTGTTTTGTTTTATTGTCTTGGTTTTATTTCATTTAAAAATACTAAACATATATCTGGGACATTTCAAGTAAATCAGGACATTTCCTTTACTACCAGAACTTCAGTTCAGTTCTCCGTAGGAATTAGCCTAATCTCATTAGCCAATTAACACTGCAGCTTTAACTGCAGACAAGTTATTTTCCATTTTTGTCAATTCTAGATTCTACTTCTTGACAGACCTCACCTCATTTTCTTCTATCTATAATATGCACAACTAAAGTAAACTGTCAAAAAAGTGTTTCATTGTGGAATATTTTGACAAATACTTGCAGATTTTAGTGTCCATGGCTTTTTTATGCTCAAGAACTATATCTTTGTCATACAGTTAATACTTGACACACACTAGGGCACATAAAAGATACAGAAATGGGGGGGAGATTTGTAGAATATGGTTCTGATTTCATATTTTTAGTTAACAAATATATACTTAAACCTCTTAAATGTTAACTATGGGAGTTAATGAGATAGAAATTATTTCTGCAATCATCTAGTGGAGAAAGATTGAATATGTCAGTGTACAGATAAAAGATACATTGTTATTTGAAGAAAACATTATAGGTATGAAAAGTTTTGAACAGGAGGCCTGGTTTTGAGGAAAAGTTGCCCTAGAAAACTAGCTTCATAGCTTCACTCAGTCACTTTAGCCTCAAGGTCCTGAATGTTTTCACATCACCAGGGCTTTTTCACTCTATTATATAACAGAAAACCTGAAAAAGATTTTGAAGTCATATTCAATGTTATACCTGTTCACTGATTTTAGATGCTCCTCCACGAGTTTAGAAATTCTTCTAAGAGTTTTTTCTCCCCATTTTATACTTTCCTTATTCAGTGAGTGTTTACTACGCCAAGCATCATGGATTGAGATTCAGAAGTAGAAGTCACAGTTCCTCTCAAGCAGCCGTTGTCACGCTGCGGAGACAAGCACATAAGCAACTATAGGTCAAGTAGTTCACTGATTGTTGGTATGAAGACAGCAGTATCCATGGAGCCCTGGAGCAAGGGAGCAGGGCTGTTGTGCGGGTCTTCACTGGGTGTTTTAAAAGACAATTCCTTGAGGAATAAGAGCAGGCAAGTGGGTAAGATGAGAAAGTTGTTAACGTTCTGCACATCTGTAAAAAGACATTATGGTAGAGACACCGCAGGTCCTTTTTAGAAAAGGGAGGACCTCAATTCAAACGGCTATATGAATCCAGGAATTAGCCACGTACATAGGCAAAACACAGAATGATAAAGAGTTGAGACTTCAGACCATGAGGTACGACTTTGAAATTTGTAAAAGAGAAGAAAATATCATTACTCTTTTGGATTTACAGTGACTGGCTTGTCATTAAAAAATAGGAGTGCAAACTCTAAGGAATGCATCAGAAGATAGTTCAGTCTGGGACCTGACAATCAGTAGGGAGTCTCTTGCAGAAGTCCTGGTGAGAGATGCTAGAAAAATTAAGAATTAAAGCAGCAGAAATAAGGACATGAGAGGAAAGTGTTGGTAGGAAAATAAAATTTGGAATCAACTGGACTCCAAGACAATATTTGATAAGAAGATCACCAGATTTCTACCTCAGGCAATGAATGGTGAGAGTGTCAGTACCTGGGTGAACATTAAGAGAGGAGAATCAGGTTGTGGATGTGTGAACATCACAGCTGTGACTACTGGGGTCTCCATGGAGCACCTATGTGGAGCTATTTAGAAAGAAGCCAAATAGAGGAAACTTAACATAGGACGGGGTCTTGCCAACAAAAGCTGATTTGGGGAAGACACTAAGGAACACTTAGAGTAAATCCTTATACATCTCACGGATAGAAATACTTCCCTACTACAAGAGCATAATTTAAAGTTCAAGCAGTATAAATCCTTAATAAGTACATCTCTAATATTTAATAGATGTTAGAATGAGTGAGTAAAGTAGAAATTATTATAGTGTAACAAAATGTTCCTGTCCAATTATCACAGTTTATGTGTTTGTATGTGTGTGTATGTATGCAAGTATCTGTATGTACACTTGTATGTATTTGTGAGTCTTTGTATGTACACTTGTGTTTGTGTAGTTGTACACATACTTATAAAGACTAACAATATTAGTAATTCACATCCATATTGGTCTGCTGGGGCTGGCATGAACAAATACTACAGACTAGGTGGCTTAAACAACACAAAATTATTTTCTCACAGTTTGAGAAGTGAAAACTCTAAGATCCAAATGCAGCGAGTTTGGGGGAGATGCCTTTGGGTCTCACACTGCTGTCTTCCCACGGGGCCTGCGCAGGGACTGAAGCAACTCCCTCTTGCAAGGACTCCGCTTCTATTCCGTTATCCCCACTCTGTATCCTCAACCTCCTAACAAGGTACTTCCAAACGCAGTCACATTGAAGATTAGGAGTGCAAGATACAAACTTTTGTCTGTGTGTGCACGCGCGCGGGCCTGAGTGAGTGTGTGTGTGTGTGTGTGTGTAGGCTACGCTTCAGTCCATGTCAACATCAGTGCATTTGACATCCACACTGACGTTTGCCCTGACAAAGGATAGCCTGTGAAAATAAGAGATTGTTGTGTGTTGTAAAAAGGGAAAAGTCAGAGCTGGGCGTTGCGCGTTTAAAAGGTACTCTTTCCTACTGATTTTATTGAAATACTATATTAC